>NC_056745.1:1263016992-1263054492 GCF_019279795.1 Protopterus annectens
CAAAGCAAAAAAACACCTAAATCCCAAACCCCTGTTTTAAAAATTTCCTGTTGTTCACACTGACGTCCCACTTACCAGACTGAACAAGGAGAGGGTCACTGTAAGCTGCTTGTCGGGAGCCAGGATCCGCCACATAACACAGGCACTCAGGTCACTCACAGCAGGTACAAATATGACTCAGTCATTGTCCATGCTGGTGTGAATGACCTGAGACGTACTCCTGGACTACATGAAAAGAGACATAGAGGAGCTCTGATCATGTAGCCCAGGCGGTATGACCCTGACCTTGAGTAGCATATTACCCTCACCAAGAATGATGCCACAATATAAAGATAAGATGATCAATTTTAACAATTGGCTAAGCTATTGGTGTCATTCAAAGGGGATCCAATGTCTGTCAGCCTGGGATGACATGCTAGACAAGCCATGCTTCGCTTAGGGACAGCTTGCACCTGTCATCCCTGGGCTTTCGGATATTGGCTAAGGCTCTTGCCACCCCATAGTGTCTTTTTAGGCAAGGCTCAAAAGACAAACCCATCTCCATAGACAATACCAGAAACAAAAACTAAGGGTAATGCTACTCAATGCCAGAAGTCTAAACCTCAAGATGCATGCACTTGAGACTCTTCAGTATGGAGAAACATCGATATCTGTGTAGTAACAGAAACCTGGTTCAAGGCTCTGAGAGCACCCCAGCACTACCAGAATTCACCTCATACCATGCCTTTCGCCCCAAAACCCAGACTGGAATACTAAAGGAGGGGAGTATCCATTTTCATCAAGGATACCCACACCTCCAGGTTGGTGGCACTGCACGAGGCATCAGAGACCATCCATGTGCAACTAACAGTAGGTAAAACTGCTTTTCAGTTCATAGCCTGCTACAGATCACCCTGTCTCAGGAACCCCACTTGGCCTTCCTGAGAACACTGGAAAATATGAAGGTCTCTCCAAACACCATGATATTGGGGATTTCAACTACCCAAACATTGACTGGGAAAACTACTCAAGCCCAAATCCTTGCCCAATGGTTCCTGGAATTTATAAACTCAAATGCCATGGAACAACTGGTCACCACTCCCACAAGAGGGGAAAACATACTTGACTTGGTCATCACCAACATGGGGCTCAATATGCTCCACACCAGAGGTAAATCCTCACTGGTAAGATCAGACCATAAACTAATCTCAATGGACATCCACATCCCGACCCCACCCCAGCCAAGAAAACCACAGTGAAACTTTTCTAAAGCAAACTTCACACTTCTCAAGACCTAGGTGGAATCCTTCAAAGCCCCCGGCTAATGGAAAACGCTACTCAAACCACAGAATCCTTTACAAATGCGCCTATGAGCACCTTCAGGAATGCATGGATCATGCCATCCCAAGTAAAACCAAGACTCAATCCTCCAAGAACAGAAGACCAGTCTGGTGGACCCCAGCCATAAACAAACTATACAACAGAAGGAGGAAACTATTACATGATAGAGCAAAATCTCAAAAGGGAAGGCATCCTTGATCAGTATTAGCAAAACTTCAATCCCACATAAAATCATCTAAGGCTAGCTTGAGAGAAAAATAGCTAAAGACTCTAAAGATAATCACAAGGCTTTCTTTAGCTATGTCAAAACCTGGGTGGCAGCTCCCAGATATGCTCAGAATTAGTTCAAAATGGCACAAAATACACTGAACCCACAGACATTGCCAACATCCTGGCTGACAGGTTCAGTGCAAACTTCTCCCCTCCCCAAAGGGCCTGTGTCTATCCCAGAAGAATGCAGTCCCCAGACATCTCAGATGGTCAGGTGAGAGCAGCCCTCCAAAGTGAAAACACAGCATCAATGGGACCAGATGGTGTCCCGGCTGTGTGCTCCATGAACTCCAAAACAAACTAAACCCTCACATGAATTCAGCTGTTCAATCTCAGCCTTACCACAGGATATGTGCCCAAAGAATGGCGTACAGCAACAGTGGTCCCACTCCACAAAGGTGGTGCCTCAACAGATCCCTGGAACTATTGCCCCATAAGCCTGACTAGCCTGATCTGCAAAGCTATGGAGCCCATCATTATGGATCTCATAAATAAAGACATTGGGAACCTTCAAACACTGGATCCTACCCAGTTTGGCTTTGGTAAGGGCAGATCCTGCCTCTTAAACCTGGTTTACTTCTTTGAAACAGTCACCAAGGCCATTGATGAGGGAAAGGTGGTCCACACAGCCTACCTAGACCTCACAAAGGCCTTTGATACAATACCCCACTCTGGTATCATAAATAAGCTCACCAGCTTAAATATAAACCCATATGTCACAAGATGGGCTGCAAACTGGCTCAGGGACAGAACTCACATGGTTAGAGTTGCTGGAGCCATGTCAGACTCAAACCAGTTACAAGTGGTGTCCCACAGGGCTCAGTCCTGGGACCCCTCTTGTTCGGTATATACTTCTGAGGTACAGGCAAACACGGAGGACTGTGGCTGACCAAGTTGCAGATGACTGCAAACTGGAGCCATAATCGACTCTCCAGCTGACACAAACATCCTCCAGAAGAGCCTCACAGAAACAGATAACTGGTGCCAGAGCCATGGCCTCAAGCTAAATGCCAAAAATGCATAGTCATCCCTTTGGGAAAAACAAAGTGCCCACAAATTACCACATAGGTGGTAATCCACTAATTACAGAAGAAGTAATTAGGGACCTGGGGACCCAAGTTGATAGCAACCTCTCATTTGACAATCACATTGCCAAAGTGGTTAGAAAACCTTCTATATAGCCCACCTAATCATGAAAGGATTCACATCTAGATCAAGGGAGGTCATTGTGCCCCTCTACTCATCACTCATCAGTCCCATAATTGAGTACAATGCCCCATTTGGGATGTACTTACCAGACACCTGCAGCAGCTGGAGAGACCTCAAAAGTACCTCACCAAGAGGATCAGGGCCTCAAACAGATGCCCTATGCTGCCGACTAAAGAAACTCCAGCTCTACTCAGTTGCTTACCGCCTGTTCAGAGGTGAACTCTGCCTGACATATAAGACCATGTCAACCCGAATTGTTGAACATGCTCCACCTCAAGAAAACTAGATCCCTTAGAGTTACACGCTCCAGGGATATAAACCTCACCACAATAAATAGGACATGCTGGGGATAGATTCATATCCCAAAGCTCCCCATGCTCTGGAATAAAATCCCAGTCCATGTTAGGCAGAGCCCTCACTGACCCTCTTCAAGAGGAATCTTGATGAGTGGATGGGAGATCGTAAATTTACCCTGGGATCACTTCTGTGTCACTGTTAGACAGAGGCACAGCATACTAACCTCTAAAAGGGCATAGCAAAATAAATTTAAAATGGGTGTGGTAACACATTCTGGCTAGGCTTATAAATGCCCTAGCAGATAGCCTAGTATGAACCTATGAACCTATGAGCTATGGATACAAAGCTATGTTCCTATCACAGTTATACATACACATGGATACACTGCTATGTTTATATCACAGTTATACATACACATGGATACAAATCTATGTTCCTATCACAGTTATACATACACATGGATACAAAGTTATGTTCTTATCACAGTTATACATATCATAGTTATACATACACATGGATACAAAGCTATGTTCATATCACAGTTATACATGCACATGGATACAAAGCTATGTTCATATCACAGTTATACATACACATGGATACAAAGCTATGTTCATATCACAGTTATACATACACATGGATACAAAGTTATCTTCATATCACAGTTATACATACACATGGATACAAAGTTATGTTCCTATCACAGTTATACATATCATAGTTATACATACACATGGATACAAAGCTATGTTCATATCACAGTTATACATGCACATGGATACAAAGCTATGTTCCTATCACAGTTATACATACACATGGATACAAAGTTATGTTCCTATCACAGTTATACATACACATGGATACAAAGCTATGTTCATATCACAGTTATACATGCACATGGATACAAAGCTATGTTCATATCACAGTTATACATATCATAGTTATACATACACATGGATACAAAGCTATGTTCATATCACAGTTATACATACACATGGATACAAAGCTATGTTTATATCACAGTTATACATACACATGGATACAAAGCTATGTTCCTATCACAGTTATACATACACATGGATACAAAGTTATGTTCATATCACAGTTATACATAGTTATACATACACATGGATACAAAGCTATGTTCATATCACAGTTATACATGCACATGGATACAAAGCTATGTTCATATCACAGTTATACATACACATGGATACAAAGCTATGTTCATATCACAGTTATACATACACATGGATACAAAGCTATGTTCCTATCACAGTTATACATACACATGGATACAAAGCTATGTTCGTATCACAGTTATACATACACATGGATACAAAGCTATGTTCCTATCACAGTTATACATACACATGGATACAAAGCTATGTTCATATCACAGTTATACATACACATGGATACAAAGCTATGTTCCTATCACAGTTATACATACACATGGATACAAAGCTATGTTCATATCACAGTTATACATACACATGGATACAAAGCTATGTTCATATCACAGTTATACATACACATGGATACAAAGTTATGTTCCTATCACAGTTATACATACACATGGATACAAAGCTATGTTTGTATCACAGTTAT
Organism: Protopterus annectens; assembly: GCF_019279795.1. Lineage (NCBI taxonomy): Eukaryota > Metazoa > Chordata > Ceratodontiformes > Protopteridae > Protopterus > Protopterus annectens. The sequence goes on from NC_056745.1 coordinate 1,263,021,700, forward strand.
ACATACACATGGATACAAAGTTATGTTCATATCACAGTTATACATACACATGGATACAAAGCTATGTTCATATCACAGTTATACATAGTTATACATACACATGGATACAAAGCTATGTTCATATCACAGTTATACATGCACATGGATACAAAGCTATGTTCATATCACAGTTATACATACACATGGATACAAAGCTATGTTTGTATCACAGTTATACATACACATGGATACAAAGTTATGTTCATATCACAGTTATACATACACATGGATACAAAGCTATGTTCCTATCACAGTTATACATACACATGGATACAAAGCTATGTTCCTATCACAGTTATACATACACATGGATACAAAGTTATGTTCATATCACAGTTATACATACATGGATACAAAGTTATGTTCATATCACAGTTATACATATCATAGTTATACATACACATGGATACAAAGCTATGTTCATATCACAGTTATACATGCACATGGATACAAAGCTATGTTCCTATCACAGTTATACATACACATGGATACAAAGCTATGTTCCTATCACAGTTATACATACACATGGATACAAAGCTATGTTCATATCACAGTTATACATACACATGGATACAAAGTTATGTTCATATCACAGTTATACATATCATAGTTATACATACACATGGATACAAAGCTATGTTCATATCACAGTTATACATGCACATGGATACAAAGCTATGTTCCTATCACAGTTATACATACACATGGATACAAAGTTATGTTCCTATCACAGTTATACATACACATGGATACAAAGCTATGTTCATATCACAGTTATACATACACATGGATACAAAGTTATCTTCATATCACAGTTATACATACAAATGGATACAAAATTATGTTCGTATCACAGTTATACATATAGTTATACATACACATGGATACAAAGCTATGCTCATATCACAGTTATACATGCACATGGATGCAAAGCTATCTTCCTATCACAGTTATACATACACATGGATACAAAGTTATGTTCCTATTACAGTTATACATACACATGGATACAAAGCTATGTTTGTATCACAGTTATACATGCACATGGATACAAAGCTATGTTCCTATCACAGTTATACATACACATGGATACAAAGCTATGTTCATATCACAGTTATACATGCACATGGATACAAAGCTATGTTCCTATCACAGTTATACATACACATGGATACAAAGCTATGTTCCTATCACAGTTATACATACACATGGATACAAAGCTATGTTCCTATCACAGTTATACATACACATGGATACAAAGTTATGTTCATATCACAGTTATACATACACATGGATACAAAGTTATGTTCATATCACAGTTATACATATCATAGTTATACATACACATGGATACAAAGCTATGTTCATATCACAGTTATACATGCACATGGATACAAAGCTATGTTCATATCACAGTTATATATACACATGGATACAAAGCTATGTTCATATCACAGTTATACATACACATGGATACAAAGCTATGTTCATATCACAGTTATACATACACATGGATACAAAGTTATGTTCCTATCACAGTTATACATACACATGGATACAAAGCTATGTTCATATCACAGTTATACATACACATGGATACAAAGTTATGTTCATATCACAGTTATACATACACATGGATACAAAGCTATGTTCGTATCACAGTTATACATACACATGGATACAAAGCTATGTTCATATCACAGTTATACATGCACATGGATACAAAGCTATGTTCATATCACAGTTATACATGATACAAAGCTATGTTCATATCACAGTTATACATACACATGGATACAAAGCTATGTTCCTCTCACAGTTATACATACACATGGATACAAAGCTATGTTCGTATCACAGTTATACATACACATGGATACAAAGCTATGTTCCTATCACAGTTATACATACACATGGATACAAAGTTATGTTCCTATCACAGTTATACATATCATAGTTACATACACATGGATACAAAGCTATGTTCATATCACAGTTATACATGCACATGGATACAAAGCTATGTTTCTATCACAGTTATACATACACATGGATACAAAGCTATGTTCATATCACAGTTATACATACACATGGATACAAAGCTATGTTCCTATCACAGTTATACATACACATGGATACAAAGCTATGTTCATATCACAGTTATACATACACATGGATACAAAGCTATGTTTATATCACAGTTATACATACACATGGATACAAAGCTATGTTCATATCACAGTTATACATACACATGGATACAAAGTTATGTTCCTATCACAGTTATACATACACATATAAACACACATGGATACAAAGCTATGTTCATATCACAGTTATACATGCACATGGATACAAAGCTATGTTCCTATCACAGTTATACATACACATGGATACAAAGCTATGTTCATATCACAGTTATACATACACATGGATACAAAGCTATGTTCGTATCACAGTTATACATTCACATGGATGCAAAGCTATGTTCATATCACAGTTACATACACATGGATACAAAGTTATCTTCATATCATAGTTATACATGCACATGGATAGAAAGCTATGTTCCTACCACAGTTATACATACACATGGATAGAAAGTTATTTTCCTATCACAGTTATACATACACATGGATTCAAAGCTATGTTCGTATCACAGTTATACATGCACATGGATACAAAGCTATGTTCATATCACAGTGATACATACACAGGGATACAAAGTTTTACATACACATGGATACAAAGCTATGTTCATATCACAGTTATACATGCACATGGATACAAAGCTATGTTCCTATCACAGTTATACATACACATGGATACAAAGCTATGTTCATATCACAGTTATACATACACATGGATACAAAGTTATCTTCATATCACAGTTATACATACACATGGATACAAAGTTATGTTCATATCACAGTTATACATATCATAGTTATACATACACATGGATACAAAGCTATGTTCATATCACAGTTATACATGCACATGGATACAAAGCTATGTTCCTATCACAGTTATACATACACATGGATACAAAGCTATATTCATATCACAGTTATAAATGCACATGGATACAAAGCTAAGTTTATATCACAGTTATACATCCACATGTATACAAAGCTATGTTCATATCACAGTTACATACACATGGATACAAACTTATCTTCATATCACAGTTATACATGCACATGGATACAAAGCTATGTTCCTACCACAGTTATACATACACATGGATACAAAGCTATGTTCATATCACAGTTATACATACACATGGATACAAAGCTATGTTTGTATCACAGTTATACATACACATGGATACAAAGTTATGTTCCTATCACAGTTATACATACACATGGATACAAAGCTATGTTCATATCACAGTTATACATGCACATGGATACAAAGCTATGTTCCTATCACAGTTATACATACACATGGATACAAAGCTATGTTCATATCACAGTTATACATACACATGGATACAAAGCTATGTTCATATCACAGTTATACATACACATGGATACAAAGCTATGTTCCTATCACAGTTATACATACACATGGATACAAAGCTATGTTCCTATCACAGTTATACATACACATGGATACAAAGCTATGTTCCTATCACAGTTATACATACACATGGATACAAAGTTATGTTCGTATCACAGTTATACATATGGATACAAAGCTATGTTCGTATCACAGTTATACATACACATGGATACAAAGCTATGTTCATATCACAGTTATACATGCACATGGATACAAAGCTATGTTCATATCACAGTTATACATACACATGGATACAAAGCTATGTTCCTATCACAGTTATACATGCACATGGATACAAAGTTATGTTCCTATCACAGTTATACATATCATAGTTATACATACACATGGATACAAAGCTATGTTCCTATCACAGTTATACATACACATGGATACAAAGTTATGTTCATATCACAGTTATACATACACATGGATACAAAGCTATGTTCATATCACAGTTATACATACACATGAATGATATCACAGTTATACATATCATAGTTATACATACACATGGATACAAAGCTATGTTCATATCACAGTTATACATGCACATGGATACAAAGCTATGTTCATATCACAGTTATACATACACATGGATACAAAGTTATGTTCCTATCACAGTTATACATACACATGGATACAAAGCTATGTTCATATCACAGTTATACATACACATGGATACAAAGTTATGTTCCTATCACAGTTATACATACACATGGATACAAAACTATGTTCGCATCACAGTTATACATACACATGGATAGAAAGTTATATTCAAATCACAGTTTTACATACACATGGATACAAAGTTATGTTCATATCACAGTTATACATACACATGGATACAAAGCTATGTTCCTATCACAGTTATACATACACATGGATACAAAGCTATGTTCCTATCACAGTTATACATACACATGGATACAAAGCTATGTTCATATCACAGTTATACATACACATGGATACAAAGCTATGTTATACACATGGATACACACAGTTATACATATGTTCATATCAGAGTTATACATACACATGGATATAAAGCTATGTTCATATCACAGTTATACACATGGATACAAAGCTATGTTCCTATCACAGTTATACATACACATGGATACAAAGCTATGTTCATATCACAGTTATACATACACATGGATACAAAGCTATGTTTGTATCACAGTTATACATACACATGGATACAAAGTTATCTTCATATCACAGTTATACATACACATGGATACAAAGTTTTACATGCACATGGATACAAAGCTATGTTCATATCACAGTTATACATACACATGGATACAAAGCTATGTTCATATCACAGTTATACATACACATGGATACAAAGCTATGTTCCTATCACAGTTATACATACACATGGATACAAAGCTATGTTCATATCACAGTTATACATACACATGGATACAAAGTTATCTTCATATCACAGTTATACATACACATGGATACAAAGTTATGTTCGTATCACAGTTATACATATCATAGTTATACATACACATGGATACAAAGCTATGTTCATATCACAGTTATACATGCACATGGATACAAAGCTATGTTCCTATCACAGTTATACATACACATGGATACAAAGTTATGTTCATATCACAGTTATACATACACATGGATACAAAGCTATGTTTGTATCACAGTTATACATACACATGGATACAAAGCTATGTTCATATCACAGTTATACATACACATGGATACAAAGCTATGTTCCTATCACAGTTATACATACACATGGATACAAAGCTATGTTCCTATCACAGTTATACATACACATGGATACAAAGCTATGTTCCTATCACAGTTATACATACACATGGATACAAAGCTATGTTCCTATCACAGTTATACATATACATGGATACAAAGCTATGTTCCTATCACAGTTATACATACACATGGATACAAAGCTATGTTCATATCACAGTTATACATACACATGGATACAAAGCTATGTTCGTATCACAGTTATACATACACATGGATACAAAGCTATGTTCATATCACAGTTATACATACACATGGATACAAAGCTATGTTTGTATCACAGTTATACATACACATGGATACAAAGCTATGTTCCTATCACAGTTATACATACACATGGATACAAAGCTATGTTCATATCACAGTTATACATACACATGGATACAAAGCTATGTTCATATCACAGTTATACATACACATGGATACAAAGCTATGTTTGTATCACAGTTATACATACACATGGATACAAAGTTATGTTCATATCACAGTTATACATACACATGGATACAAAGCTATGTTCATATCACAGTTATACATGCACATGGATACAAAGCTATGTTCATATCACAGTTATACATACACATGGATACAAAGTTATGTTCATATCACAGTTATACATACACATGGATACAAAGCTATGTTCCTATCACAGTTATACATACACATGGATACAAAGCTATGTTCATATCACAGTTATACATACACATGGATACAAAGTTATGTTCATATCACAGTTATACATGCACATGGATACAAAGCTATGTTTGTATCACAGTTATACATGCACATGGATACAAAGCTATGTTCATATCACAGTTATACATACACATGGATACAAAGCTATGTTCCTATCACAGTTATACATACACATGGATACAAAGCTATGTTCATATCACAGTTATACATACACATGGATACAAAGCTATGTTCATATCACAGTTATACATACACATGGATACAAAGTTATGTTCCTATCACAGTTATACATATCATAGTTATACATACAATGGATACAAAGCTATGTTCATATCACAGTTATACATGCACATGGATACAAAGCTATGTTCCTATCACAGTTATACATACACATGGATACAAAGCTATGTTCCTATCACAGTTATACATACACATGGATACAAAGCTATGTTCATATCACAGTTATACATGCACATGGATACAAAGCTATGTTCCTATCACAGTTATACATACACATGGATACAAAGCTATGTTCATATCACAGTTATACATACACATGGATACAAAGTTATGTTCATATCACAGTTATACATACACATGGATACAAAGTTATGTTTGTATCACAGTTATACATATCATAGTTATACATACACATGGATACAAAGCTATGTTCATATCACAGTTATACATGCACATGGATACAAAGCTATATTCGTACAACAGTTATACATATACATGGATACAAAGCTATGTTCGTATCACAGTTATACATAAACATGTATATAAAGCTATGTTTTGATCAAAGTTATCCATACACATGGATACAAAGCTATGTTCCTATCACAGTTATACATACACATGGATACAAAGCTATGTTCCTATCACAGTTATACATACACATGGATACAAAGCTATGTTCCTATCACAGTTATACATACACATGGATACAAAGCTATGTTCGTATCACAGTTATACATACACATGGATACAAAGTTATGTTCATATCACAGTTATACATACACATGGATACAAAGCTATGTTCATATCACAGTTATACATGCACATGGATACAAAGCTATGTTCATATCACAGTTATACATACACATGGATACAAAGCTATGTTTGTATCACAGTTATACATGCACATGGATACAAAGCTATGTTCATATCACAGTTATACATACACATGGATACAAAGCTATGTTCATATCACAGTTATACATACACATGGATACAAAGTTATGTTCCTATCACAGTTATACATACACATGGATACAAAGCTATGTTCGTATCACAGTTATACACATCAGAGTTATACATGCACATGGATACAAAGCTATGTTCGTATAACAGTTATACATGCACATGGATACAAAGCTATGTTCCTATCACAGTTATACATACACATGGATACAAAGCTATGTTCGTATCACAGTTATACATACACATGGATACAAAGCTATGTTTCTATCACAGTTATACATACACATGGATACAAAGCTATGTTCATATCACAGTTATACATACACATGGATACAAAGCTATGTTCATATCACAGTTATACATACACATGGATACAAAGCTATGTTCATATCACAGTTATACATACACATGGATACAAAGCTATGTTCCTATCACAGTTATACATACACATGGATACAAAGCTATGTTCCTATCACAGTTATACATACACATGGATACAAAGTTATGTTCCTATCACAGTTATACATACACATGGATACAAAGCTATGTTCATATCACAGTTATACATACACATGGATACAAAGCTATGTTTCTATCACAGTTATACATACACATGGATACAAAGCTATGTTCCTATCACAGTTATACATACACATGGATACAAAGCTATGTTCATATCACAGTTATACATACACATGGATACAAAGCTATGTTCGTATCACAGTTATACATACACATGGATACAAAGCTATGTTCATATCACAGTTATACATGCACATGGATACAAAGCTATGTTCATATCACAGTTATACATACACATGGATACAAAGCTATGTTCATATCACAGTTATACATACACATGGATACAAAGTTATGTTTATATCACAGTTATACATACACATGGATACAAAGCTATGTTCTAACATGGATACAAAGCTATGTTTATATCACAGTTATACATACACATGGATACAAAGCTATGTTGGTATCACAGTTATACATACACATGGATACAAAGCTATGTTTATATCACAGTTATACATACACATGGATACAAAGCTATGTTCATATCACAGTTATACATGCACATGGATACAAAGCTATGTTTGTATCACAGTTATACATATAGTTATACATACACATGGATACAAAGCTATGTTCATATCACAGTTATACATACACATGGATACAAAGCTATGTTCATATCACAGTTATACATACACATGGATACAAAGTTATGTTCATATCACAGTTATACATATCATAGTTATACATACACATGGATACAAAGCTATGTTCATATCACAGTTATACATGCACATGGATACAAAGTTATGTTCCTATCACAGTTATACATACACATGGATACAAAGCTATGTTCATATCACAGTTATACATACACATGGATACAAAGCTATGTTTATATCACAGTTATACATGCACATGGATACAAAGCTATGTTTATATCACAGTTATACATACACATGGATACAAAGCTATGTTCCTATCACAGTTATACATACACATGGATACAAAGCTATGTTCCTATCACAGTTATACATACACATGGATACAAAGCTATGTTCCTATCACAGTTATACATACACATGGATACAAAGCTATGTTCCTATCACAGTTATACATACACATGGATACAAAGCTATGTTCCTATCACAGTTATACATACACATGGATACAAAGCTATGTTTATATCACAGTTATACATACACATGGATACAAAGCTATGTTCATATCACAGTTATACATGCACATGGATACAAAGTTATGTTTGTATCAGTTATACATACACATGGATACAAAGCTATGTTTGTATCACAGTTATACATACACATGGATACAAAGCTATGTTTATATCACAGTTATACATACACATGGATACAAAGCTATGTTTATATCACAGTTATACATACACATGGATACAAAGTTATGTTCGTATCACAGTTATACATGCACATGGATACAAAGTTATGTTCATATCACAGTTATACATACACATGGATACAAAGTTATGTTTGTATCACAGTTATACATATCATAGTTATACATACACATGGATACAAAGCTATGTTCATATCACAGTTATACATGCACATGGATACAAAGCTATGTTCATATCACAGTTATACATACACATGGATACAAAGTTATCTTCATATCACAGTTATACATACACATGGATACAAAGTTATGTTCCTATCACAGTTATACATACACATGGATACAAAGTTATGTTCCTATCACAGTTATACATACACATGGATACAAAGCTATGTTCATATCACAGTTATACATGCACATGGATACAAAGCTATGTTCATATCACAGTTATACATGCACATGGATACAAAGCTATGTTCATATCACAGTTATACATACACATGGATACAAAGCTATGTTCCTATCACAGTTATACATACACATGGATACAAAGCTATGTTCATATCACAGTTATACATACACATGGATACAAAGCTATGTTCATATCACAGTTATACATACACATGGATACAAAGTTATGTTCATATCACAGTTATACATATCATAGTTATACATACACATGGATACAAAGCTATGTTCATATCACAGTTATACATGCACATGGATACAAAGCTATGTTCCTATCACAGTTATACATACACATGGATACAAAGTTATGTTCCTATCACAGTTATACATACACATGGATACAAAGCTATGTTCATATCACAGTTATACATACACATGGATACAAAGTTATGTTTCTATCACACATACATACACATGGATACAAAGCTATGTTCGTATCACAGTTATACATACACATGGATACAAAGCTATGTTCATATCACAGTTATACATACACATGGATACAAAGCTATGTTCCTATCACAGTTATACATACACATGGATACAAAGCTATGTTCTTATCACAGTTATACATACACATGGATACAAAGCTATGTTTGTATCACAGTTATACATACACATGGATACAAAGTTATGTTCCTATCACAGTTATACATATCATAGTTATACATACACATGGATACAAAGCTATGTTCATATCACAGTTATACATGCACATGGATACAAAGCTATGTTCCTATCACAGTTATACATACACATGGATACAAAGTTATGTTCCTATCACAGTTATACATACACATGGATACAAAGCTATGTTCCTATCACAGTTATACACACATGGATACAAAGCTATGTTCCTATCACAGTTATACATACACATGGATACAAAGCTATGTTCCTATCACAGTTATACATACACATGGATACAAAGCTATGTTCCTATCACAGTTATACATACACATGGATACAAAGTTATGTTCCTATCACAGTTATACATACACATGGATACAAAGTTATGTTCATATCACAGTTATACATACACATGGATACAAAGTTATGTTCCTATCACAGTTATACATACACATGGATACAAAGCTATGTTTATATCACAGTTATACATACACATGGATACAAAGCTATGTTCCTATCACAGTTATACATACACATGGATACAAAGCTATGTTGGTATCACAGTTATACATACACATGGATACAAAGCTATGTTTATATCACAGTTATACATACACATGGATACAAAGCTATATTTGTTACACAGTTATACATATCATAGTTATACATACACATGGATACAAAGCTATGTTCATATCACAGTTATACATGCACATGGATACAAAGCTATGTTCCTATCACAGTTATACATACACATGGATACAAAGTTATGTTCCTATCACAGTTATACATACACATGGATACAAAGCTATGTTCATATCACAGTTATACATACACATGGATACAAAGCTATGTTCCTATCACAGTTATACATACACATGGATACAAAGCTATGTTCATATCACAGTTATACATACACATGGATACAAAGTTATGTTCATATCACAGTTATATATGGACATGTATACAAAGCTATGTGTGTATCAGTTATACATATCATAGTTATACATACACATGGATACAAAGCTATGTTCATATCACAGTTATACATGCACATGGATACAAAGCTATGTTCCTATCACAGTTATACATACACATGGATACAAAGTTATGTTCCTATCACAGTTATACATACACATGGATACAAAGCTATGTTCGTATCACAGTTATACATGCACATGGATACAAAGCTATGTTCCTATCACAGTTATACATACATGGATACAAAGCTATGTTCGTATCACAGTTATACATGCACATGGATACAAAGCTATGTTCCAATCACAGTTATACATACACATGTATTCAAAGCTATGTTCATATCACAGTTATACATATCATAGTTATACATACACATGGATACAAAGCTATGTTCATATCACAGTTATACATACACATGGATACAAAGCTATGTTCCTATCACAGTTATACATACACATGGATACAAAGCTATGTTTGTATCACAGTTATACATGCACATGGATACAAAGCTATGTTCCTATCACAGTTATACATACACATGGATACAAAGTTATGTTCCTATCACATGGATACAAAGCTATGTTCATATCACAGTTATACATACACATGGATACAAAGCTATGTTCATATCACAGTTATACATACACATGGATACAAAGCTATGTTCATATCACAGTTATACATACACATGGATACAAAGTTATGTTCATATCACAGTTATACATACACATGGATACAAAGTTATGTTTGTATCACAGTTATACATATCATAGTTATACATACACATGGATACAAAGCTATGTTCATATCACAGTTATACATGCACATGGATACAAAGCTATGTTCCTATCACAGTTATACATACACATACACATGGATACAAAGCTATGTTCCTATCACAGTTATACATACACATGGATACAAAGCTATGTTCATATCACAGTTATACATACACATGGATACAAAGTTATGTTCGTATCACAGTTATACATATCATAGTTATACATACACATGGATACAAAGCTATGTTCATATCACAGTTATACATGCACATGGATACAAAGCTATGTTCCTATCACAGTTATACATACACATGGATACAAAGTTATGTTTCTATCACAGTTATACATACACATGGATACAAAGTTATGTTCATATCACAGTTATACATACACATGGATACAAAGTTATGTTTATATCACAGTTATACATACACATGGATACAAAGCTATGTTCATATCACAGTTATACATGCACATGGATACAAAGCTATGTTCCTATCACAGTTATACATACACATGGATACAAAGTTATGTTCCTTTCACAGTTATACATACACATGGATACAAAGCTATGTTCGTATCACAGTTATACATGCACATGAATACAAAGCTATATTCCAATCAGAGTTATACATACACATGGATACAAAACTATGTTCATATCACAGTTATACATGCACATGGATACAAAGCTATGTTCTTATCACAGTTATACATCCACATGGATACAAAGCTATGTTGGTATCACAGTTCTACATACACATGGATACAAGGCTATGTTCATCTCACAGTTATACATACACATAGATACGAAACTATGCTCCTGTTACAGTTATACATACACATGGACACAAAGCTATGTTCTATCACAGTTATACATTCACATGGATACAAAGCTATGTTCCTATCACAGTTATACAAATCAAACATATTACAGTTATACATACACATGGACACAAAGCTATGTTCTATCACAGTTATACATTCATATGGATGCAAAGTTATTTTCTTTTCATAGTTATACGTACACATGGATACAAAGCTGTGTTGGTATCACAGTTCTACATACACATTGATAGAAAGCTATGTTTGTAACACAATTATACATACACATGGATACAAAGTTATGTTAGTATCGCAGTTATACATATCATAGTTATACATACACATGGATACAAACTATGTTCATATCACAGTTATACATGCACATGGGATACAAAGTTATGTTCCTATTACAGTTACAAATCCACATGGATACAAAGCTATGTTCATATCAGTTATACATTCACATGGATACAAAGCAATGTTCCTATCACAGTTATACATACACATGCAGACAAAGTTATGTTTATTTATTTATTTATTTATTATTTATTTTACATTTGTTAACCGGGCTAGTCTGGCTGGATACATGTCCATTTTCAGCAGAGGCCCGAGGAGAAAAGCTCCACTATCAGACTAAGACAATACATAAGGAATACTTTACTAAATAGATCAATCTTTTTTGTAAACAAAAACAAAACAAAACAAAAATGTACAAAGACAAAATACAGTTTGTCTGGACTAATTTAACCAGGTTACAAAAATAGTTCAATCAAAGTTCACATCATGTGGCTGAGGAGATAAGCTCAGGCACCAAAATATAAAGTTGAGTTAGGGATATCTGAAGTATAGCTACATAAAATTAATCATTGGTCAGAAGGCTAGAAGACAGAATTGGTAATTAGCGGAGGGAAAGAAAACTAGTAGTTAGAAGTGTTAAAAAAAAAGCAAGTTAGAAGGTAAACAGGTAGATAGGTAGTAAAGTTATGGGAAAAAAAGGGATAAAAGATAGATAGAAAGTGTGGATAGAATATGTTTACATAGGGTAATAGCATTTTATCATAGTTAAATGTTAAGAAAGTCAAGTTGAAAAGGAGAGTGAGGTATCTAGGCAATGAGATAAGGGAAAAGGGTGAAGGTCCAGAGAAGGGGGCTGAGGATGTTAGTCTAGGTAAGAACGGGAGAGTAAAGAATGCAAGTAGCAGACTGTTCAGATTAATGAACATTAGTATGCCCAGTTAGGATTAGAGCAGGGGCAAAGCCAGTGGATTAGTAGGTGGTTTTTTATCTTTTTTTTGAAAAGGTGACATGATGTTAGGGAGGTCAGTTCAGTGGGAAGTTTATTCCAGTAAGAACCGATAGTGTTTGCAAATAGGGAATCACCTGATTTGTTATGAGATTTCAAGGTAGTAACTAGTAGCTTGTTGGCTGATCTGAGTGTCTTGAGATTCTTATAAGGTGTGATGACATTATTTAGTATTGGTATATTGGAGGGGTAATGAAGAATTTTGAAGGTGATGATTAGTTGTTGTAGGAGTATAAGGTTTGGGAGTTCAAGCCAGTTGAGTTTCTTTAAGTTAAGACAGTGGTGAGTTAGGAAAGGTGAGCCAGTGGCAAATCTGGCTATATTGTGGTAGGCAGTATTCAGTTTCTGAAGATTACCTTTAGATAAGTTGACAAAGGAGGGGGAGGCGTAGGTTAGTGTAGAGATTAGGTGAGTTTGGGCAAGGGCTACTCGGGAGGATGCAGTGAGATAAGGCTTTAGCCTGTATAGGGCACCAATCTTTTTATTAACAGTTTTGATAGTTAAATCAATGTGACAGTCAAAGTTAAGCTGGTTATCTATGGTGACGCCTAGGAGTTTAGTGCAGTTGTCAGGTTTGATGATAGTGCCATTACAGGATGTTATAGAAAAAGAGATAGGGGTGGATTTAGAGGTAGGGGTAAAGAGTAGTAGTTTGGTTTTTTTGGGATTAAGGAGGAGACAGATGTGTTGAAACCAATTTTCTGCTGCAGTAAAGACTGCTTGGGTAGTGGAGTGGAGTTCTGCTGGGGTAGGGGCGGAGCAGATGAGAGTGGAATCATCTGCATATTGTATGCATGTGGATGTTGGTAGGAAATTGGGCAGATTGTTGATGAAAATGGAGAAAAGTAGGGGCCTAGGATAGATCCTTGTGGGACACCAATAGTGACAGGGAGTAGAGTGGATAGATGGCTGTCCCACAGTACAGCTTGTTTTCTATTAGTCAAATATGAATTGAACCACTGTAAGGCTTGAGAATCCAGTGATAGAGATTTTAAGGTATCAAGGAGAAGTTGATGGTTGACCATATCAAATGCTTTTGAGAGGTCCAGAAATAGTGCAGATGAGAATAGGTTTCTATTTCGATTTTTATTTATGGTATCAGAGAAGGAAAGAAGGGCAGTAGTAGTGCTGTGGTAGGGTCTAAAGCCATGTTGAGAGTCTACAAGCAGGTTGTTATTTAAGAGATAGTTTAGGAGTTGATGGTGAATACAGCGTTCCATTATTTTCGATAGAGGCGATAGAAGGGCAATAGGTCTAAAATTGGATAGTTCATTAGAGTTTCCACCTTTGTGGAGTGGAATAATGTGGGAGATTTTCCAGCAGGATGGAATTTTGGATTCTGTTATGGTTCTGTTTATTAAGATGGATACTGGGTAGGCTATTTCTTTTGCAGCTAATTGAAGGTATTCAGCTGGAAGTTTGTCAGCAGGGTGTACAGGGTTTTAGTTTAGACAGTAGTTTCTGTATATAGGTAGTTGAGACGGTTTCAAGTTTTAGTGTATAGGTATTGTTGGGGATGGGGGTAGTTTGGAGGGAGGGGGGTGGAGTCATAGTGCTTGCAAGTGAGTTTACAGTTTGAGAGAAGAAATTGTTAAAGGTGTTGGCTATGATGTTAGGTTGTTTTTGTGCTAAGCTAGCTGGGGTAGGTGTTTTGGTGTTGCCTGGGTGGAGTAGTTTATTAATTCCTGACCAGAATTTTTTAGGGTTTTGGTTTTGGTTTTGTTGGTGTTGAAAGTTGTAGTTTTTTTTGTCTAGGATGACAAGTTTCTTTGTTTTGTTTCTTAGATGTTTGAAGGTTTGATGGTCAGTGGGGCTTTTAGTGGATCTCCATTTTGACCATGATTTATTTCTCGCTCTCATAGTTTGTTTAGTAATAACAGAGAGCCAAGGAGCTGCTTTGGATCTGATTCTGACTAATCGGGATGGGGCATGTTGGTTTAGAATTTGTAAGAAGGTGTTGTTGAAATGTTACTGCTTCATCTATTGGGAGGTATTTTAGAGTTGACCAGTTATATTCTTTGAGTTCAGTTTGAAAGGATGTGAGATTGAATGCTGTTTTGTTGTATTTAGTTCGATAAGTAGGTTGTTTAGGGATGTTGCATTTTTGTTTGGTGATAAAGGTAAGGAGGTGGTCACTAATATTGTCAGGGAGTATACCTGTTTTATAGGAGAGGGGATTGTTGTTGGTTAGTATCCAGTCTAGGATTGTTTGTTTGTGGGTGGATTTGTGTATTCTAGTAGGGAGTTAATGGTTTGGTGAAAGTTAAAGAGGTTAAGGTGTGTGGTGGGTTTGGGGATATGCAGGAGTTCCAGTCGATATTAAAATCACCTAGGATTATGGTTTCCTGGGGGAAGGTGCTAGAAATCCAGCATAGGATATTTTCTAGGGTGTGGATGTTATTGCCTGGGGGGATGTAGGAACATATTATGTTTATAGCTTTGGTTTTGTTAATTTGGAGTTTGGTGGAAAGAATTTCAGCATTTCCTGGTGTGGGGGGGAAGGAGTTAATTAAAGCTAGCTGAAGTTGGGATTTGAACAGGAGGGCCACTCCTCCACCTTTTTTATTAGGATGGTCTTGTCTTAAGGTACTATAGCCTGGGGGGGTGAATTCGTTGTCTTTTGTACAAGGTTTAAGCCAGGTTTCTGTGAGACAGAGGATATCAAAGGCATAAAAATCAATTAAGGCATGGAGTTGAGTGACTTTGTTGTTAATGCTACGAATATTAAGATGAGCAATAGAGAGGGAGTCAGAGGAAAAGTGTGGGTTAGAGTAGATGGTAGCTTGTTTTAGAGGGATTTGATTTTGGAGGGTATTGGGGCCAGGGTTGGGGTGGATATCTCCATATATAAGTAAAAGAGTTTGGGGTGGTTGTAGGGGTTTTGTATATTTGACTGGTATTAGAATGAGTCTTTTGGAGGTTTTGAGTTGGTAGTGGTGGGCTTTATGGTAGAGAGGGGGGAGGTAGGGACAGGTAGCTAGTATATTAATGTGTGATTGTTTGGGTAGGGGAAGTGTAGTTGTAGTATGTTTGGTAGAAGATGGAGTTTGTAATAGTTTGAGATTTTCATAGGAGGTAAGGGTAGTAGTAAAGTAGAATGTTTAGGAGAAGAAGAGGAAAGAGAGTTTTCAGGGTTGAGGGCATAGT
The DNA here is from genome assembly GCF_019279795.1 of Protopterus annectens. Classification (NCBI taxonomy): domain Eukaryota; kingdom Metazoa; phylum Chordata; order Ceratodontiformes; family Protopteridae; genus Protopterus; species Protopterus annectens. The sequence goes on from NC_056745.1 coordinate 1,263,039,040, forward strand.
TTTATAGAGTAGGAGGTTAGAGATAATAGGTTTGTAGGGAAATAGGAGGGAAGGTTTCAAGAGAGGGTGTGGTTTAGGAAGTGAGGAATAAAATGGTGGATGTATTGGAGAGATGTTATAGGTTGTTGGGTACTAGGGGGTGAGTCTAGGGTAGTATAAAGGTAGGACCCGTGGGGGTGGGTGGGAATTGGGGGTAGGGAGGGAGGGTGGCGTAGCGAAGCTGAGGAACAACAAGACGACCAGTAGCAGAAAACAATCAGTCAGGAGGTAGAGAACAGGTGGAAAAGTAAAGGTGGGTTAGAAAGGTAGGGAAGACTTGTGTGGGGTTAGTAATAAAATACTGGATAAGGTAAATGAGATGTGTTTAAGAAAGAAAAGAAAACAAGATAAAAATCAGGTTGGAACAATAGGAAGAGCAGTAGGAATTACTAAAGATTGTGAAAGTAGGAGAATGAATTGACAAGAGTGCCACCTAGTGGCCAGGTAAAGGAAAGAAAAAAACAGACGAAATACACTGGAGGTTAACTAAGTATGAACAGCAGGAAACAGGGAGGTATAAGTAAGGGTAAAGGCAGAACAGAGGTGTGACCGAGAGGAAAAAGGCCAAATCTAAAAGGGGGGGGGGGGCTGCTGGTTTACCTGGCTAGGGTAAAAAAATGTCCTGGTGAGTAGTATTTAATTAATACAATAATAGGACATACTTTCCACAAATATCTGGGAGGACAGTCTTTGTTTTTAAGGATGTAGATTCCTATTCAGGATACTGGAGATATTGAGATGTCCACAGGGCCTCTTAGGTTAAGTATGGATAGGAACCCTGGTGTACAATCTGTGGAGTTAGCTGCGGTCCTCAGCTTTAGGAATAGGGTTGGTACACCTTTGGCTGTTATATTTTGCAACATATTCACATTGTTTGAAAGGAGCAGTCCTATCCTCCAGAACGTGGCGAATACAGAAAGCGTAACCGTTAAGTCGTCGCTGCTTGCAGAGTTTAGGGCTGTATGAGCATAAGGGCTTGTTATCCACCTCAGAGAAGTGTATGTGTTTACCTTCATACATCACGTGCCTTGTCTCCTTGTGAACATCAGCATATCAGCTGATCAACAGTGACGGCCGTCCTCAGTGGGTCTGGGGATGTGTAATTCCTTCTCTGAAGAACACTGTTCTTTTCTTGATGTAACTAAAATCTTTTTTGCATTGAACTTGTAAAAATTTGTTTCTCCATGGTACACGTGTGACCTTGAGCTGCTACTTGTTTCACTCGGTATCCGACAGCTCGGTAGGTTCCTAATACGACAAAACGGGCCGAAGGACTACAAATCCCTACTGGAAAGGGTGTGTGGTGACCGCGGTGTATGTGCTAACTGCAACTGGCTAAAGTATCGCAGTTATGCATAGACATGGATACAAAGCTATGTTCCTATCACAGTTATACATACACATGGATACAAAGCTATGTTCCTATCACAGTTATACATACACATGGATGTAAAGCTATGCTGCTATCACAGTTATACATATACATGGCTACAAAGCTATGTTTATATCTCAGTTATACATACAAAGGGATAGAAAGCTATGTTCATAACTCAGTTATACATGCACATGGATACAAAGTTATGTCCGTATCATAGTTATACATACACATAGATACAAAGCTATGTTTGTATCACAGTTATACATACACATGGATACAACACTATGTTTATATCAGTTATACATACACATGGTTACAAAGTTATGTTCCTATCACAGTTATATATACACATGGATACAATGCTATGTTGGTATCACAGTTATACATAAGAACATAGCTTTGTATCCATGTGTATCAGTCATACATACACATGGATACAAAGCTATGTTTATATCACAGTTATGCATAAAAATGGATACAAAACTATTTTTATATCACAGTTATACATACATATGGAGACAAAGCTATGTTCATATCACCGTTATATATGCACATGGAAACAAAGCTATGTTCAAATCACAGTTATACATACACATGGATACAAAGTTATGTTCGTATCACCATTATACATATCATAGTTATACATACACATGGATACAAAGCTATGTTCTTATCACAGTTATACTACACATGGATACAAAGTTATGTTCCTATCACAGTTATACATACACATAGATACAAAGTCATGTTCCTATTGCAGTTATGCATACACATTAATAAAAAGTTATGTTCGTATCACAGTTTTACTTATCATAGTTATACATACACATGGATACAAAGCTAGGTTTATTCCCCTCTTCCCCTCCAAAGAAGAAAATGCCTATCCCAAATAAATGTAACCTCCCTGACATCACAGATGCACAGGTGAAAGCTGCCCTCTCCAAAGCAAAAAACACAGCATCTATGGGACTGGATGGTGTCCCAGGCTGTGTCTTACACAAGCTTCAAGAAGAACTGAACCCTCACTGTAAGTCACTGTTCAAACTTAGCCTTACTACAGGATATGTACCCAAAGAATGTCGTAGAGCTACAGTGGTCCCACTCCACAAAGGTGGTGCCATGACGGACCCCGGAAACTATTGCCCCATAAGCCTGACTAGTCTGGTCTATAAAGCTATGGAGTGTATTATCATGGAACTCATAAACAAAGACATTGGGAGCCTCCAGACACTGGACCCTACCCAATTTGGCTTCGTTAAGGGCAGATCTTGCCTCTTAAACCTAGTTGATTTCTTTAAAATAGTTACCAAAGCCATAGATGAGGCCAAGGTAGTCCACACAGCCTACCTGGACCTCAAAAAGCCTTTGACACAATACCTCACTCGGGTATCATATATAAGCTTACAGCTTAAATATCAACCCCTATATCACAAGATGGGTTGCAAACTGGCTCAGAGATAGAACCCACGTGGTCAGAATTGCAGGTGCCATGTCTGAATCCAAACCAGTTACAAGTGGCGTCCCACAGGGCTCAGTTCTGGGACATCTCTTGTTCGGTATATACTTCTCTGAGGTTCAGGCTAACACAGGGGGATTATGGCTGACAAAGTTCACAGATAACTGCAAACTGGGGGCCATAACTGAATCTCCAGCTGACACAAGCATCCTCCAAAAGGGTCTCACAGAAACGGAATCTTGGTGCCAGAGCCACGGCCTCAAGCTAAATGCTAAAAAGTGCATAGTCATCCCCTTTGGGAAAAACAAGGTGCCCACAAATTACTACATAGGTGGTAATCCATTAAGTACGGAAGAAGTAATTAGAGATTTGGGGACCAACGTAGATAGTAATCTCTCCTTTGATAATCACATTGCCAAAGTGGTTAGAAAGACCCATATAGCCCACCTTATCACGAAAGGGTTTACATCTAGATCAAGAGAGGTCATTGTGCCCCTCTACGTATCACTCATCAGGCCCATAATTGAATACAATGCCCCTTTTGGGATGTACCTTACCCGACACCTGCAGCAACTGGAGAAAAGTACCTCACCAAGAGGATCATGGGCTACAAACAGATGTCCTATGCAGCTCAACTAAAGAAACTCCAGCTCTACTCAGTTGTTTACCACCTACTCAGAGGCGATCTATGCCTGACGTATAAAGCCATGTCAAACCCAGAATTAATGGACATGCTCCACCTCAAAAAATCCAAGTCCCTTAGAGCTACATGCTCCAGGGACCTAAACCTCAGCACAAAAATAAATAGGACATGCTGGTGGGACAGATTCATTTCCCAGAGGCTCCCCTCACTCTGGAATAGAATCCCACTTCATGTTAGACATAGCCCATCGCTGACCCTCTTCAAGCGAAATTTGGACGCGTGGATGGGAAATCGCAAATTCACCCCTGGGATCTCCCCAGTGTCCCTGCTAGACAGAGGCACAGTAAACTAATCTTAAAAGGATACCTTCTGTGACCCACTTTACAGAGGCAGAGTAGGCTAATCTAATTGGGAGGTGGAAGCCAAATACACTCTGGCTAGGCTTATAAATGCCGTAGGGTAGATAGCCTAGTATCTACCTATGAACCTATGAACCTATATCACAGATATACTTGCACATGGATACAATGCTATTTTCATATCAGAGTTATACATGCACATGGATACAAAGCTATGTTCGTATCAGTTATACATACACATGCATACAAAGCTATGTTTGTATCACAGTTATACATACACATGCATCCAAAGCTATGTTCATGTCACAGTTATACATATCACAGTTATATCATACACATGGATACAAAGCTATGCTCCTATCACAGTTATGCATAGACATGGATGCAAAGTTATGTTGGTATCACAATTATACACACACATGGATACAAAACTATGTTCGCATCACAGTTATACATATCATAGTTATACCTACACATGGATACAGTTACACACATATATATATATTCATATATTCACATTTTTAAAAGGACTTGCTATATTGCATTGCTTATTGTATATGTTAGCATGATGCAACCTTGAATTACTGAAACAAATAGTATATTATAGTGTTTTGTTGCTTATGTTTCAGTTATTTTAGTGAATTTAATACTGTGCCCTTTAAGAATCTTGACAATTGACTTTGGTTATTATGTTAATAGTTTAATTGATTTTTAATGTTTTTTTTTCCCGCTTAATTTTGTATTTAAGGATGCTACATGTTGCATATTGTTATCTGAAGAAGCGTGGGGTGTCCCACGCGAAAGCACTTATCCTCCTTTGTTTTGCTGCAATAAAATACTTTTTTGGCTTTACTTGGAACCTGCAATTGTGTTCTCTTTGAAGATTTTCGTGGCTGGACCTCCTGCTCTGTTTTATACAATTGTTTCCTGTGTTTGGCAAGAGATCCACTCAGCAGCGTAGTTGCAATTATTCTTTTTTCTATGGATACAGTTATACATAGACATGTATACAAAGCTATGTTCATATCACAGTTATACATGCACATTAAAACAAAGCTATGTTCATAACACAGTTATACATACACATGGAAACAAAGCTTTGTTTATATCACAGTTATATATACACATGGATACAAGGCTTTGTTCCTATCACAGTTATACATACCATTGATACAAAGCTATGTTCCTATCACAGTTATACATACACATGGATTCAAAGCTATGTTCCTATCACAGTTATACGCACACATGGATCCAAAGCTATGTTCCTATCACAGTTATACATACACATGAATACAAAGCTATGTTCCTATCACAGTTATACATACACATGGATACAAAGCTATGTTCCTATCACAGTTATACATACACATGGATACAAAGCTATGCATGTATCAGAGTTATACATACACATTGATATAACGCTATGTACATCTCACACTTATACATACACATGAATACAAAGCTATGTACGTATCACAGTTATACATACACATGGATTCAAAGCTATGTATATATCACAGTTATAAATATATACACTTGGATACAAAATTATGTACGTATCACAGTTACGCATACACACATATGGATACAAAGCTAAGTTTATATCACAGTTATATATACACATGGATACAAAGCTATGTTCCTGTCACAGTTATACATACACATGGATACAAATTTATGTTTCTATCACAGTTATACATATACATGGACACAAAACTATGTTCCTATCACAGTTATGTATACACATGGATACAAAGTTATGTTTTTATCACAGTTATATATACACATGGATACAAAGCTAAGTTCCTATCACACTTATACATACACATGGATGCAAAGTTATGTTTCTATCACAGTTATAAATATACATGGATGCAAAGCTATGTTTCTATCACAGTTGTACATACACATGGATACAAAGTTATGTTCCTATTATAGTTATAAATACACATGAATGCAAAGCTATGTTCCTACCACAGTTATACATACACATGGATAAAAAACTATGTTCCTATCACAGTTATAGATACACATGAATACAGAGCTATGTTCCTGTCACAGTTATACATACACATGGCTACAAATCTATGTTCTTATCACAGTTATACATACACATTGATACAAAGCTATGTTTCTATCACAGTTATACATACACATGGATACAAAGCTATGTTCCTATCACAGTTATATATATAGATATACATAGATACAAAGCTATGTGCCTTTCACAGTTATACATACACATGAATCCAAAGTTATGTTCCTATCACAGTTATAAATTCACATGGATACAAAGCTATGTTTCTATCACAGTTATATATACACATGGATACAAAGTTATGTTCCTGTCATAGTTATAAATACACACGGATACAAAGTTATGTTCCTATCACAGTTATACATACACATGGATACAAATCTATCTTCTTATCACAGTTATACATGCAAATGGATACAAACCTATGCACATATCACAGTTATACAAACACATGGATACAAAGCTATATATGTATTACAGTTATACTTACACATGGATACAAAGCTATGTTCATATCACAGTTAAACATACTCAAGAATACAGAAGGACTTAAGTAATATTACATATGTAGGGAAACAGTGTTGCACTCTTTATGACTGGATTTCAGTTTTTAATGTCCACACTCTCTCTTTGTTGACCTCATGTTTTTATATTCCTGTCCATTGGCCATTACTACACCATATGTAGTGCCATATTAATTCTTTCTTGAACTGAGGGACATTGAGAATACATGGCAGTATCACAAAGCTTTTCCTACATGCTCATCGTCACCATGCTGCTACGTTCAGTGTGTAATGCCTATTTTTATGAATAACAACTCATGCATATTTCTGACTCAAAACAACTGCGGGTATTCTGAGCTACTGATGTGTTTGCTAGCCCATGACCTGCACCATGGACCACTTACGCAACACTGATTGCTAGCCCATGACCTGCACCATGGACCACTTACGCAACACTGATTGCTAGCCCATGACCTGCACCATGGACCACTTACGCAACACTCTGATTCTCATACTTACCTTTTAGAGGGTCGCCATCATACTCTCAGTCTCTTGTTATGTCATTTCTTGACTTGAGATGTGCGATAAGTAAAGCTGCTATAGTTTTTTATATATTGTAAATATACACTAGACCCATTGTTACTTTAACATTATTTACAGCAGTCATTTTTAATAGTGTCTCTTTCCCATATTGCATTGCATCTAGAACCTGATGCCCATGTGAGATGACTAAAGTGTTAACATCATTTTTGTTTAGATGACATTTTGTACAGAATAAATGTTACCTGTTTGATAAAAGTACTGGTGTATCCTGACATTTTTATCACTGCAATTTGTTGTTACTGGGTGATCAAAGGTGCACACTGTGCCATGGTGTCAGAACGGAATCTTTTTTATGAATAACAAAAAAAAAAATAGAATGATAGACATTTATGTACATACAGAAAACATTGTTTTAGAGCAGAGAATAATAGTTTCTGTAGAATATTTAAGCAATAACCCACGCCTGGGTGTGGGTAATGCTGTATTTACCCACAGTTGGTGTGGTTTGGTCACGAGGGCGAAGCATAAATCCAGCATTACCCACACCCAGAAGTGGGTTATTGCTATTATACAATGACATTATTTAAGAAAATAAATACTTACTTTTCTTAAATAATGGCATTGTATAATGCCTCCGTGCTGCCCTTCTGCAGCTGTCCAGCATTCTGCGGCAGTTCTGATGTACTGCGCATGTGTATGCTTACACAGTACATCAGAGCTGTGCGTGGAAGCAAAGGTGAAAGTAAGATCTCCATTGCTTTTTAAAAGTGTCTCGCTATGTTAAAATAGTTTAACATAGTGAGATAGCTTTAAAAAAAGCAATGGAGATCTTCTTTTCTCCATTGCTTTTTTTAAAGCTGTCTCACTATGTTAAACCCGTTTAACATAGAGAGATTACAGCAACGGAGCTCTTCTGTTCTCCGTTGCTGTCTAAAAAAAAAAAAAAAGTCTGGGTGACTGGACCTTTTTCCATTAGTATAAGTCTGATTTACAATGGTCATGCTGACCAATTAGTGTGCATGTTTTGGAATATTGATGGGGGGGGGGTCATTGTATAATACCAGTTATGAAATCATGCCAATGAGCAGAGTTGTATCCTTCGAGCTCAGATTAAATTGTTTTTTAAAAATAAGTCGTTTTATCTCACAAAGTGATTATTTTACAGATATTAAGATGTTCAACCTAAAAACACTTGAACTTTCATAAAAATCACAAATTTGACTCACCTCAGCTGTTGACTTCTCAAAAGCATTTGACTGGCCTACCTGGAGACAATGGTCAATGGACAATTTTAGAGTGATGACCACCCTAGATAAAGAATCAGATAAAATTCAGGTAAATACCTTTTTGAACTCAATTTGCAAAGCGATATTGGCAATACATGGTACATTTATATTTATAGAAGACTAGAACATTACATATGGGTCAGTAACTGGCAAACTGCATGAGCATTTTGTCCCAAAATGAAATATAATATATAAAGGGGCAAACTTCCACAAAGGTGTATAAGGAAATGGGGTGAAGCTTTTGTAAAGAACTTTTATAAATAAACTGTCTAATAATTGAGGGTTTAATGGCACAAAAGATAAAGAAATCAGAGGCATAATTATTGCTGGGCTGGCTGATGTGGAAGTGTCTGAAATGTTACAGCTTGAAGTAAAGTTGACTTTTGAAAAGATTACAAGTAGCCAAAGAGGCTTAGTTAGCCAAGAAGCAACCTACTAATTTAAACACAGCAAATGACATGTGTGAGGTAAAACACAGAGCGAATGTCAGTAATAGTGGTAAAGCTAAGTGACTGCATGAGAAGCAGAGTGAGTGAGTGTAAGTTTGGCAAAAGCGTTCCCATGCTGAGTCATACCAGTCTGCTGCACCTGGCAGGCATTCTACGTAATGAAAAGACAGTGCTATTTTGCTGGTCTCTGTCTGACAAAGGTTTCGTCCTGAACCTCAAAAAAAATGATGTTCAGTAAGAATGTTCCTGGGTTCAGTCACAACTGTCTATGATAGTGAAGCAGACTGGCCAGTGAAACTTCCTATTCATAGAACTCAAGTTTCAAGATTGAAAAATGTTACTGTAATATGACATGCTATTTCTCAAAGTGTTTGTGGTTAAATGAAACAGACTGAAATTCATAGTCCTGCAGGGGAAACTCAAGTGTATTGGTAGATTTATAGCTTTGTCTGAGCAGAAGGAACATAAGTTTGAATTTTGAGTTTATGTGCTGGATGGTCAGTTCATAAATAATCTGCTCAGCAGAACTGCAGCACGCAAGGTGGGCTTAACTTCCAGAATTTAAAGTCAGTGTAGATGGGTTTGGTGAACTTGGTCTGCTTTACTATGAACTAGTAAAAGTTAAGGTAAAAACAGAATACTGTTCTATATGAGCTGACCACACCTAGAAGGGTACCATTTCCTGTGCTGACAAAAGTGGAGTTAGAATTCAAGCAAATGTAAAATCTTGGTATAATAGAAAGTGACTGAGTGGTGTTCTCTAATTAAGAAAAATGGCCTTGTGCAAAAGTGCACTCATTAAAAAAAGATTACTATGCAGTTGTACGAGAAAGATTTATTCTACCTACACTAGAAGTAACAGCACTTCAGTGCTAAAGTGTTTTCCATGCTATATATTCCCATTGAATTTTAGTGAACACCTTTAGGAAAATGATAGCCTAATGTTACCAACCTTCATTACGCCAAAGGAAAGGTTTTCTTTCAATAAGCTGCTGTTTGGTATAACCTTGGTGCCTAAAACCTTTCAGACTAAAATGACGGATTTACTCAAAGGGCTTGTTGGTGTTGTTCTCGATATCATATTGATATTTGGTCCAGATAAACAGATACAAGCTGTGAGGTTAAAGACTGTATTCCAAACTGTCAAAAACTCTGAGTTACTGCTGAACCAAGGCAAATGCTGTTTTAGAAAGACTGAGCTCCACTATTTTGGTCACAGTACAAGTGATAGTGGAATCCGGCCAGATGCAATCAAAGACAGAGAAATAGCCGTGATGCAGAATCCATCTAGTATGACTGAGTTAAGACAAGTCTTAGGAAAGGTTAACTTCCTGAACAAGATGTCTGGGTCTCATCAATACTACATTCATTAACCAACCTAAACTGTTAAAGAAAAATGTACCCTGGCCATTGGGAAATCACAGGCTCAACCATTTAGCAAAGTGAAAAAGTGCTAATAACAACTCCAGTGCAGAAAACTAAAGAAGTAAGGTTCTACATGGTGCAAACCAAAGTTTATGCCATAATTAGATGAAACTGGAGGGATATCTGAGCAGCTCCTGACGGGTCTGAACCTGAGAGTGGTGTTCCAGAAAATAAAACTAATAAGGCTGATACAAAAATAACTACTCCATGCTAAATAACACAGTTCCTGTGCATTCCAATGTGCTTCCTAAAATGAATATGAGACAAGTATGGAATTTCAAAACTGATTACTCATAATGAAAGACCATGTGTTGTCCAACCAAAATAACTGCGAGTGACTGTTTCTGATCTTGTTAACACTGTTTTGCAGGGTGACTGTAAAACCTATTAATGTTAGTTATAACGGGTATCTCCAAGATTTCCTTCCACAGTTTCCAGTTTCATTTCTATCTCCAGTTCCTGTGTTGCACATAGCATGCAGGGAATGTGAACTTGGGAGTTCTGACTCTTTGTTGAAATTATGATAGAGCAGTATGGTCAGGTAAGTGTCCATACAGTTTTCCTATTAAATGTGTCTTGCTAATGCTGTTTTCTAAAGTGATGTTTCATAAATAGTTGTATTAGTTGTATTCTTAAATGCTAACAGTATGCGCTGACAGGATCAGGACACAGTATTAAATGCAGGTGCATGGGTGGTGTGTATAGTGCATTCATTTGTACTTTGTGATATTAATGAGACATTTCTCCCTTGATAAGTAAAGAAATGCTGCTATCTGCAACACACTAACTTCATTTATTTGCTGAAATAAATGAGCAAACAATGTCCTATACACATTTCTTCATTCAGCACTCAAGCTGTAGATGGTCATGGAATTGTGATGAATTCTTAAAACAGTTACAAGTTCAGTGATTAACATCTGTAGAAGTGTAGTGGTTGAGATCACAGGCTGCCAAGGACTGAAGTGTTTCCTTAGAGAGAAAAGAATCAGATCAGGTTGAAGAAATAGTATAGCAATAAGCAGGGCACACCAGACACTAACAAAACTGTTTTGTGGATAACACTGGAAGATGATGGGTACTGCCCAATTGATAAGCCTGTCTATTCTGTACTTTAAATGTCCCTTCAGACCTTGCCTTTCCTCTTCACTCTTTGTCCACCTATCTTATTCCCCATTGAATACGTCTGTGGATTCCAACTCCACCATCTATTGTGTTAGCCCTTTTCAGCAGCCCTCAGATCCCTCCAGGAAGATGTAGTTTTGCAGATCCATGGAGTAGCTAATGCCTATAACATGAAACCTCTGCTGCACTGTACCCACATTTTTCCTGTTAGAATGACACACTTAAATTTTTTTATATGATCTTGAGTACCTGTATCATGTCCTCCTTGTCTCTTCTGTCTCCACAGCAAAGGCTTCCAACTCTGTTGGTCTCCAATAATATAAAAGAAACACTTAACAGAGCTCATGATAGACAAATCACAGTCAGTCAAATAGATGAACAACAGCCTTACAACAATCGCCAACATCCCATTGTACACATTTATATTTTTTCTCTTTTCCAATTTAACCATCTTGTTTTTCCCATTCATCTTCCATGTGGACTAGACTCACTGTATCAGCCATCTTAGTAAAGCACAATGGTTCCATTTCCTTAACATCATTATGAGTTACTTCAGTTTCATCACTGGCGTCTTCACAATTGAAAGCATTTGCATGTCATCTGGGAAAAGTACCCTTAAAATCCACAGCAAAAGTCTATTTATATTTTATTTTTCTCCATTTACAGTCCCTGATCACTTACATAAACTACAATTTCTGTTGCACTGTGACTTCAAAAAAAATCGTGGTGAATTAATATTGGCCAACCTTCTACCATACATCTGTTTCCAGGTTGTCGCAATTGCCACCATACCTGTCCATTTTCATACCATGATATAAACTGCACAAGAAATATCAAGGGTTATAATATCTTTAATCAAAGGTAAAGACAACCAGTGTGTTTTTTCAATTCACAGTGACTGTTTTGTGAATCAAGTCCAGAATACCTTCTTAGTTTTGACAAATTCCAAGCAACCTGATTAATCCTCAGCTTCAGAAGCCACTCACCTTAGGACAAGAAGGAACAGTAGGTCTCCTAGAGTTACCTACTACTGATCAGTATATTCTAATTCCCCGAATGCCTTTACTATATTGTCATGTACATCATCTGCTTTCTGGTTTTTCAGCCACATGGTGTTGCATTGCTCATCAGCAATGTCAAAAACCTCTGGTCTTTTAGTATATTCAACTTCCAGGTAAGGTCATGCCAATTCCTTTATCAATGGCTGTAGTTTTGAGCGATGATAACTCTTTAGCTTTATTGCTGCCATTTTGAATCTGGGCCATATTGTCTCAAACTACCTCAGTCTCCATTTCTTCCTGTAATACTATATATTCTTCTTTACATAATGTGCTCTCACTGTCATCATAAGCAGGACACCTTTATATATATATATATATATATATATATATATATAGATATACTATCAAATGTCCACCATATGAATAACATTAAACATAGAAAAAATATATACTTTTCAATCTTTCAACATGCACCAACAATGTGGCACGCTGTCAAACCTCCCTCCATTTTAGACTCAGTTTTAATAACTTGTTTACAGCTTTAATTTATCCAAAACCAGTAACATATCTCTGAACATCTCCGAAACTTAGTGTAATGCAGCCCACCACACTGTCATATCATAGACTTGTATTTTGTATTGTTACTCTTCCCCCACCCTCTGATTAATGATGATTAATGGTGCCTTTACCTGGATATCCCAGCAATCTTTCACCCAGGTAAAGACCACATCCATAGCTCTGTCCTTTCTCTTACAATCTTGTATTAACTGTCTGATCCACTCATGGCCCACAACCTCAGTCAGCTCTAACTCCTTCTGTGTCCAGGAGATCAAAACCTCACTCTCTGCTTCTGGCAAATTCTGAATCACTATGAGTGTAACTCTCTCCCTTCTACTTCTGCTGCTTCTTTATTTAAACCCCATTCTCTCTTCCTCCATCATTGAAAAATTCTATCATTTCATGAACAAAACCTCTTCCTTTACATTACCCACCAGGCACTTACCCTGATCCTGAGCTTGCATGGTTACTTGCCTCCGTCATACAGTTTTGTTCCACTCTGACTACACACCTGATGCCATCCTTCACATAAATCACACTGCCATGTCCAGCCCTACTTTCTTTCTGTCATTCCTGAAGAGACTGTTAACTGATACTTCCATGACAAACACCTTTTGTCAACAGTCCATGTTCTGATGATACAAGCATGTGCACACTTCCTTCCTGCATCATTGCTTTCAGCTCAGCCATTTTTTATCCACACTGTTGCAGTTCATAGCAATATTACTCAGTCATACTCTGAGCCACTCCTGTTTGTTCCTCTATTGTATTCTCTGCCTGCTTTTTTCCTTATGTCTACTGCCTCAACACTGATTTCCAACTTGAGTGACACTCTGCCCTCACTTCCATGTTAGTTTAAAGTAAAGTTATTGAGATGAACCTTTCCATCCAAGGTCTACATTCTGATCTCCCTTTTAGACTAAGATGAAGCCTTTTCCTGTGAGAGAGAAATTACCTTTTTGCTATAAGTGGTCCCAGTCCACCGGCCCCAAGCCCTCTTCCTTTGTCCACTACTGCAGTTGTCCATTGGGGTCTATGACAACAGATCGAATAGCGAAAATATCAAACAGCTATAACACCAAAAATGCCATTCATAGAAATCTATTTTGTGGGGGATGCCCCCCACACCCCACTAAATATATATACCAACTTTGAGATTGCACTACAGTGAGGAAAGAGCAAATTTCCTGATTTTAACTGTACCGTGATCTCAGAAAATGGATTTCTATGAATGGCATTTTTGGTGTTATTGCCGTTCAATATTTTCGTTATTCGATCCGTTGTCATAGACCTGTCCATTGTACTCTTTAAATAAGTACTTCCTCATTGTATTGGCTACCTCCAATCCCCTCTTCTGTTATTGGTCTGATACTTCTTTGGCTCAGCTTGCCAATACCTCCTACGACAGTCAGAGCCATAAATAGGGTGGGATGATGGAAACAACTGCCCCAGCTGCAAGCTGATAGGGGGTATGATTGGCAAGTAGCTGTGGTGCAAGAGTGCAGCATCACTATAAATGAATGCCAATACTGCCTTTACAGCTCTTCTGAAGTGCCCAGAATGACATGAGTGTTTGTGTGTGTGTAACTGTAGCAAGGAAAGGAAAATTTATTTTTTTAATTTTAAATTTTGAGAAGAGATTTTTTTTTTTGTTTTGTTTTTCTTTTTGCTTCTCACCTTAGAGCTGAGGAGGATGCCAGCCTGATGATCCACACAGCAGGACACCAGATGAGTTAGCCAAGGTTCTGTTGACAGGTCACTGGCGTCTGCATGTGTCACAATGTGCTTTCATTATTACAGTTTGGTTACCACCTTGGTTATCTCCTCCCATATCTTACCAAATTGAACCCAAAAGTGTTTTTCATGTAATCTGTTCTCTACTCGCTGTCCCCCTTGATGAGACTTTTAATCCACTTCTTAAGTCTTCAGTCATCAAATCTCTCTTCCCTGTCCCCACATTGGTTGACATCTCCTTCAATTTTCCTCCCATGCAATTACTCCTCCTTTCCAAAACCTTTCCCCACCAGTTCTACCACCCCATTTCCTCCATTGGCTTCCTGGAAACAGTATCCACTGCTCTATCTATTTTGTTACATGATCTTCTGACTGGGCTATGTGAAAGTGCATTGGAGTACGGTGGCCCATTCAGTAAAAAATATTTTGGATAAAAGTAACAGTGTGACAGTTGCATTGGGTACAGCATATCATGAACAAAATATAAATTTATTTAATCTTGTACATTTATTTATGAGGTGGTATAAATAAATCAGATCTATTATTTTCCTGTTCAGTCATGATGAAAGCCTACATAGTAAAATTTTGCCCTGTGATGTAGTTAGAGCTGGGTTACAATAGTTTGAGTCATACCATTGTTACCATGATGATTTAGTTGGTATGCTGCTATCCCTAAGACTACCAGTCTAACAGTAGTTTATTTAATAAGCAGGTGCTGAATGAATGTATGTTTAACCACATACATCTCCACCTCATTAAATATGATATCCTTCTGACTTTTCAGTAGTATGTAGTTTTTTTAGACAAATTGCAAATATTGATAACTTGCTTAAAACAGTTTATTCAGAAACATTATTTATCATGTAGGACATGCTGTTTTCCATGACATCCAAGTATCATTAAAAACAAAACGTAT
>NC_056745.1:1263356992-1263486992 GCF_019279795.1 Protopterus annectens
GATCTCTCATAAAATCCTCAAAAGCTAGTTACGAAAATAAAATTGCCAAAAATTCCAAAGACAACCACAAGGCATTCTATAGTTATGTCAAGAATCTAAATAGCAATGCTCAGATATGCTCTGAGCTACAACAGAATGGCATTAAATATAATGATCCCAAGGATATTGCCAATAACCTGACAGATCAATTTAGTGCAAACTTCACCCCCCCTCTCACCCCCTAAAGGGCCCATCTCAATACCAAAAGATTGCCAGATTTAGTGCAAACTTCACCTCCCTCTCACCCCCTAAAGGGCCCATCTCAATACCAAAAAATTGCCAAATTCCAGTAATCACAGCCAGACAGGTAGAAACCACACACTCCAAAGCTAAGAATACAGCATCCATGGGACCAGATGACATCCCGGGCTGTGTACTACATGAACTACATAATGAACTGGCACCTCACCTAAGTGTCATGTTTAATCATAGCCTCACCTCAGGCTTCGTGCCCACTAAGTGGCGCACAGCTACAGTTAACCCACTCCACAAGGAGGGATCCACCTTGGATCCCGGGAACTACCGTCCCATCAGTCTGATGAGCCTGATCTACAAAGGCATGGAATGCATTATCATGTAACTTATAAACAAAGACATTGGCATTCTTCAAACACTGGACCCCACCTAGTTTGGGTTCCTGAAAGGCCGATCTTGTCTCCTGAACATGATTGACTTCTTTGAATCAGTCTCCAGAGCTGTGGACGAGGGTAAGGCAGTCTCCACACAGCCTATCTGGACCTCGCCAAGGCCTTTGACACCATCCCCCACTCTGGAATCATAGATAGACTTACTAAGCTGGGCATAAATCCCTACATCACTCAATGAGTTGCCAACTGGCTTACTGACAGAACCCAGACTGTAAAAGTAGCCGATTCCAAATCCAGTTCCAGACAAGTGACAAGTGGAGTACCTCAGGGTTCAGTCCTGGGACCGCTCTTGTTTGGCATCTACTTCTCTGAAGTACAGGCCAACACTAAGGGACTCTGGCTAACAAAGTTCGCAGATGACTGTAAACTGGGAGACATTATTGAATCCCCAAATGATGTGGATATTCTACAAAAGGGCCTTACAGAAATAGATGCTTGGTGCCAGAGCCATGGGCTCAAGCTTAATGCCAAGAAATGTGTAGTTATCCCCTATGGGAAAAAAACACATACCCATGAATTACCACATAGATGGCAGTACACTAAACACCAAAAGTGTGATGAGAGACTTAGGGATCCAGGTGGACAGTGGTCTCACCTTCGATAACCACATCGCCACAACAGTCAGGAAATCCTTCTATGGGGCACACCTCATCACTAAGGGATTTTCATCCAGAAAAAAGGAGGTCATTGTCCCACTGTACACATCCCTCATTAGACCCATTATAGAGTACAATGCTCCGTTTGGTATGTACCTCACAAGACATCTGCAACAGCTGGAAAGGCCACAGAAATACCTCACTAAAAGAATCACAGGCCTAAAGCAGATGCCCTATACTGACCATCTAAAAAAACTCCAGCTATACTCTGTGGCATATCGTCTACTCTGTGGTGATCTCTGCTTAACATACAAGGCCATGTCAAACCCTGAGCTGTTAGACATGCTCCACTTAAAAAAATCCCAATCCCTCAGTGCCACATGCTCCAGGGATCTAAACCTTGTCATCACAATGAACAAAACATGCTGGAGGGATAGGTTCCTGACCCAGAGACTCCCCATACTCTGGAATAGACTGCCCATACATGTCAAGCAGAGCGCCTCCTTGGCGCTCTTCAAAAGGAACCGTGACAATTGGATCAGAGATAGGAAATTCACCCCGGGGATCTTGTCAGTTGCCCTGCTAGACAGGTGTCCAGGGAAGTAAATATTGCGGGAAGAAATATCCAGGGAATTGTTATGGCTAGGCTTGTATAGGTCCTAGGGCCTATAGCCTTGTACCAACCTATGAACCTATGAACCTATGAATCCCTCAGAATACTTTTTATTGGATAATGACCATCAAAAGCCATGTTCACACCATGAAGTGTGTTGTTTCTGATACTTGTTATTTACTATTTCTTGTGGCAGATGCAATTAATATACAGATCTGTAGAGTGTGGAGCTTGATAGGCAATGATTTGAATCTGATAAGATATGGGTGTGCCAGACAATTGTAATAAATATGGCATAGTAAGAAGTCTCCTTTGTTAGGTCTCAGACTCCATTTTAAGGGTAGGCATACACATTCCAGAAAGATATTGATGTAATCATATCAAGTGTGTTCTTCATGAGACCGTAGTAATGCTTCTTTCTGTGGTGTAAATGGTTGATACACTTCTCTCTCTGAGATCTGACCTCAGGGAAGTGTTTGAGTCTGGCAAGATGCAACTGCTAAGTATGTCAGAGAATGCTTACAAGTATTATCTCTTTCACCAAAAGTAATAATCTCCATCATTTAATGCAAACATTTACATATGCTTGTTGTTATTATTCTGTTCACAATATAGCTCTTTAAAGGCAATAATGGATTATTCACCATTTCTGGATGTGAGCCATGTTGCAAAGCTGAGACAAAGTGAGATGTGGACCTTTGTTACAATACTTTACTGTTGTTCTGCTCTGTGTAATTGATGTTGTGGTGGTTATTGCTGTACTTACTTACGAGCTTACCCAGTATAATCTAGGTTTTTTGAGCACCCTGGAACTGGCAGGCTTTGGCAGCTTAAGGTTACAGCTGATTGCAATACTCAAAACTTGGTGTAATTAGCACATTGTACAGTATGTTTTAGATTTTACGTTGGAAAAACCAACCGTAGGTTAAAGGAGTGCATCCGAGATCATTTGTATTGCATTAAGAAAGGGCTAGATTATAGTGCACTAGCAAAGCACACTATTCAGGAGGGTAACACACACTTTCTTGTTTCAGGTTCTACAGATAATTGAGACTAACAAGAGAATGGGTGATGCTGTCAATAAAACAGAAAATGTAGAGGTGCAATGGATTCTACGGTTGGCCTCGCATAGAGGCTTGGGACTTAATGACAGTGTGCCCCTGAAACCTGTGCTTAAAGCTAAGAAATTGAGATAATACTATGTAAAGCACATGTAATGACTTGTACCCTTTAAGGTTTTAATTGTTTTAAAATGGCTTTTAGTGTGTTAATTATGGTTGTTTTCTGATAGATTGATAATGTAATTGTCTTGCATTTAAATGTTCAGTGTGACTTGGTGTATGTTGTCTGAAGAAGCAGTTTTTCACTGCATAAGTGCTCACACTTTCTTATTAAAGAAGCTTGGATTTTATAGTTTCATAGTTTCATAGTTTAGTACTAGGCTATCTGCCCTGGGGCATTTGTAAGCCTAGCCATAGTGATGTGGCTTTTGCCACCCCATGAAATGGTACAAAAATGTACAGAATAAATTTAGAATACTGTGCCTCTGTCTAGTAGTGACACAATGAATGTCCCCTTATATAATAGAATTAGTTTACTGTGCCCCTGTCTAGCAGTGACACAGATGTGACCCCTAGGGTAAACATACGATCTCTCATCCACTCATCAAGATTTCTCTTGAAGAGAGTCAGTGAGGGGGTCTGCCTAATACGAACTGGGATCTTGTTCCAAAGCATGGGAAGCCTCTGGGTTATGAATCTATCCCTCCAGCATGTCCTATTCATACTTGTGCCGAGGTTTAAGTCTTTAGCTCTTGTGGTTCTGATGGATTTGGATTTTTTGAGGTGGAGCATGTCCATCAGATCCTGATTGGACATGGCCTTGTACGTCAGGCAGAGATCACCTCTGAGCAGGCGGTATGCTACTGAATAGAGCTGAAGTTTCTTTAGTCTGGCAGAATAAGACATATGTTGGAGACCCTTGATCCTCTTGGTGAGGTGCTTTTGTGGTCTCTCCAGCTGTTGCAAATGCTGGGTGAGGTACATACCAAATGGGGTGCCTATTTGGATTTATTTTTGTTGCTGATTCAGTTGGCTGTTTATACCTGGCTTCCTCACCTCTGTTGGGATTGTTTTATTTTATCCAGTATAATGTTGTAATCGATGCATGTTGTTTAGCAGAAAGCACATAAAGTAATCAATGTTATAAAATAGTTCTTGTCATTTGTTCCTCTTTGTCAAAAAGTTACACAATTTGCCTCTGTAAGGTTGTCTTTGCCAATGTTTGAGCAATGGAGTTATTAACGTACGGGTAGACAGTGACAATGTTTTTATAGTCCAGTGTACAGTTGGTGTACATGAAATGTAAATATTCAAATTGTCACTTAAGTAATGCATGTTAATGTTTCAACTGGTAGTGATGTAGGTTACTGTAGTGCCACACATGTATTACTAATGTTTTTAACAAGACTCCCTTCAAGGCTGAATATCAGGTACAACACTATGGTATACTACATTCATATGTGTACTTTGATACACTTTTTTCCTGTCAACATGTATAGTATGATACTTGCGGCAGGAAGGACACATGTCATATCACTGATAAGAGTACCATGAATGCGTGATACCCAAATAATTATAGCCTGACATTTGATACATTTCTCCAGTAGCTGATGTAATAAAACCATAATGCTGGCATATAATTTTGTTTTGCCTAAGTCTTGTATGACCTACCTATCCATTTGTGTTATACACATATATACATCCTATCCATAGTGATATAAATAAATTGCATTCATACCCATATAAACCATTTGTCAAAGGAATGAATACACATGAGCTGCACCATGATTTATGTACATGTTTGCATGTTACATGGCCATATTTCCTGGTAAACAAATTCCAAATAAATTACATACATAAATATGTCTCATTTTGCATATATATATCTCACATCTGCTATATTTACACAGTTGTTATATATATGATATCATTATTCAGTTGATATCCTAGTGAACATGACACTTCTGTGTATGTGTCACATCCTTCTGGATAGGGCTGCATATATAAGCAGCATGTATGCACAGTCACACTTTCTACCATTCACAACATGCAGGTTGCTGCCACAGATGCTTTTTTTCCAGAAATAATACTATTATTGGAAAGATTGCACAGGTGTCTGTGATTCTTGTCAGCATTTCCACATTGTCACAGGTGTGTACAGTGCCAGAACAATGTCAGTCTTGTTTCCTTCATACACATATGGCACTGAAAGGCATACAATTCTATAACCTGTATGCATGTTGTGACATAAGTCATGTCGATTGATTCTATTACCTTTCATCACATGCACAGTATAAACTACAATGGCCAAGTAGTTTCATATACCTGCAAAATGGGTGTCGCTATGTATTCTCCATATAATCATGTGAATACATAATTTTCTGAGCTTTCCTCAGGAAATGTATAGTGGAAAATGTACATTTAGATGTTATAACTGTATAAACTGTTCTATAATTTACATTAATATACAACACATGCTTTGCTAACACAATTTTAATTTTACAATAGCCTTTCTATGGTTAAAAGTGTCAACAAATGACAATAACAAGTCCACGTCTGAAGTACATAGGGCAACGGCTATAGAGTTAATTACAGTCATTTAACGTGAAAGGTGGGGACTACAGCATAATGTTGGTTAAAACATATAACTTTATGGCTACACTTCTGATGTGCAATACCTTTAGTATATGCAATATCCCCTACTATATCTACTTTCCTTACTAAATAGTATTTCAACTCTGCACATTAAATATCTGATCTGAATGGATCTTTAGATGATCTGCTCTTTAAACGTCACTATTAAGTGATTTTAATGAATGAAATAATGTTATGTATGGAAATGCAGTGGTCTAACTGGATCTCTAGATCACTTGATGTTTAAATGTCACTATGTGATTTGTAATGAAGTGATTTTATTGGTTAGTTTGTACCTTTTGGGGGTTTAAAAATGTTACTGTGTTTTCACTCAGTGATTGGTCTGATAAGCTTCTGATAGAAACATGAAAGTGTTTACTAGCTGTTTTTAAGCTATATGCTTTACTAGTTGTTTTAAGCTGCATGTTTTTAGTAAAGTTCTATGAGTTTCCGTAGCCGTGGTGCAGTTGCCTCATTCGTTTTTACTGGGATATGTCTTTTTGTGAAGTGATACTGCTCTTTTATCATGAGGTTTTTACATTTTACATGTATCATTTACTCTCCCTTGTTACACTGCAGCTGTGTCCCTCTCGCATGTTTTGTTAGCATTTCCATTTTATTATGTTAAGTGGACAGGATTAGTGCTAAAGTGAAAAATACATTTAATTATTGTTGTTTGTACACTAATCTATACACATATATCTAATTACACTTTCCTTGTTAAGCTTCTTCTGCTTCTTAATTATGTCATTCAAGTAACTTGTCATTTATATTGTGTGCTTGGGTCTCTATGCCCCTGTTTGTGGTCACTAACAGGGTGTCTAGTTACAAACAGGTGCTGCTGAACATACATACTTACTTAGCGGCTTGCATATTCAATAAGCACTGCTGTTTGTCACTCTAACACAAACAAAGTGTGTAGGCTTAGCACAATGTGCACCTGTTGTTAATGAATCTGTGAATAAAATTCATTATCTCTTTCAAAAGTAGGGATTCTAAAATGTTACATGCATAGCACACAGCTGCCACAAAGCAATGCCATTTATGTGAACTACCCCAGCATAATTTTTTGTGGTAGAGAACTGAGCACTGGATAGATGCAACCATATGTTCATACCCATCTACAAACAATATTGCAAGTTTGATACTATAAGTGACATCAACAAATCACAACAACTGACCAGAAACAGAAACAAGGAACTGACCATCAAGTCTATCTCCTTTCAAAAGGCCACCCACGGTGTCTGTTCACCTTAAACAAACAAGTTATCTTGAAAGACCTCCCACTATGTAATAAATAATAACTTAGGTGACCTCTGTGACTTGCCAGCTTTTCAAGAAATTCATACACAACACCTCTAAGAAGTCATGAAGAAAAGGAAAGCTGATGACTATCTTACTGAGTATAGGGAGAGCGAGAGAGAGAGAGAGAGAGAGAGAGAGAGGTCCAAATCATACCTTATTTCCCTGCACAGACTGTGTGAATTGCTGTTCTTCCTTTCAGGTAAAGGGCACAATGAATATAATGGCAGTATCAGTGTTAGCTACTCAACAAATGGATATGCTATGAAACCGGATAACCAGACCTCTCAAATGCCATGACAGTTTGTAAGTCATCTTAAATAACATAATATTTTTTACTCTAAGATTATTAACAATATATATTTGTGACATGTACATCAAACATGTTCCGTACATGGGGAAAGTAGTACAGGCCATAGTTAAGTACTAGGCTAGCTAGCCTTATGGGCCATTTAAAGCCTAGTCAACTTTCTCAGTACCTTGTAATATGAACCTACCTACACCTCACATTCATTCACAGATCTTTTCTCCCAGATGGGCTTCAAAATCCCACTGCCAGATGTTTTGCCTCACCACTATTTCTGACACTCAAAGGGAAAGTCTCTGCAGCCAACAGCAATATATATTTAACATAAACAAACAAATAAATAAAATGAGAGTTGGTAAACACATTTTTTGGCATGAGAAACTAAGCATGAAGGCTTTGCTGCAAAGCCCATAACACTTTAGAAAAAACAAATGGATATAACCCTACCAAAAATTAACAGTTTGAGCTCATGCTTTCTGCATTACATCTATGGACCCAATAGTCTGCACCATTACACTGAAAATGTGTAACACACATCCAGAATGCAATCTGAGAAAAACAGCTAAATCACGACATTTATAAATGAAATCGCACATGGCACACAATAGATTTATAGAAGATGCACTAAAATGATTAGACTGAAAATGTCTTATCAAAAAGAGACTGAGAATTTTGAATCAAAAATTCTACAAAGTTAAAACTATATCACCCTGCAAAATACAGTTAGAATGGAATGAGGTACTGTGTACCACTTTAATATTAGGTCGTGAAGATTGTGAAGGAAGTAATGACCACAGTAAAGCATATTAGTCTTGCGCTCATAGACAACATTCTGTCTAGTCACAATCCATATAACGATTACTAAACATTGATCTTTTCTGCCCTGTACATTCACATATGGCCTATCTCCCCGGCCCCAAGAAAAAGACAGTAATTTTCTGTTTACTCACCTAATATTAGACTGGAATAAAAGTGAAACAAAATGACTGAATAATGTATTTCAACTTATTTCTATCAAATGTATGCACAGCAGAGCAGTCTTTTGATTAGTCCTATCTCAAAAAGACATACACTGTATTTGTACCCCTCTAAATTTAGGTTGGGTTGAAAATGAAAGGATAAATGACCACAGTAATATCATTCAACATGGTGCTGTCTGGCATACATACACACCATGCTGCCTCAGTTTTACCCTGAAAACATAGCCACTTTCTGTGCACACTTCTGATTTTCTAATGTGAGGAAAGTGAATAGAGTAATGACCACAGTAATGTATTTCAACTTTGTGCTCATAGATAGTCCACTACTGCAGTCACAAGCCACATAACAATCATTCAGCATACTTATGGCTGCTTTGTGCTTCTGTAAACAGCCTGTCAACCAGCCCCCCCCCCAAAAAAAAAAAAATAGTCACCTTCTGTGTAACCTAGTGATGTTACACTTGGGATAAAAGTGAAAGAACAAAATGCTTACAGTAATATATTTTGACTTAATTCTGACAGACATATTCAAAGCATGCTTTCTTGGCACTATACCCAAAATATATTGTTGCTCATCTGGTCAGGATAAAACAGACAAACAGCTGTGGGTTCTCTTCAAGCAGCTTTATTATATACAAACACATCATAAGTGAGGCTAAGTAACTTTGACTTATAAACAAACTAGCTATCATACACATAGATGTTCACACTCTGGCTGTACTCTCAAAATGGCACTGAAGCTAGCACATGCTTGCTATTTATAGCACATATAGACCTTGGAAATACATCTTAAAGGTACAACACACTTGTTATTCTCCATCTTCTCTCTTTGAGGAATGAGTCATGCATTATTGATGACTTTGACTGACATGCAATAAATACAGAAATAATTTTCATCATGCAGTTATACAGAACTAGATACATATATACAACTATGTCCAAGTTGCTGTGTATTTCACACTAGGTCTGGAAATACAACCAATCGTGTAACATAGAAATTGGAATTAGGTTTAGCAACTGAGATTGTCTCTGCCAACTGTTCAACTTTAGAGTCATCAGGAATATCATCAGGAACAGTGGTAGGAGTCAAGACATGTTCTGGAATAGGAACTTTGTCTGGATTGCTCTGAGATTTAGAGTCTGTATCACAGGAACAATGCTGCAATATTGGTTCTGCTACAGGAAGAAGATGTCTGTGATTTCTCCTGTATTCCACACCCTCAGATTTCACAAAATATAAATGCCTGTCTTTTGTAACATTAGTCTGGGGGTTACACATTTCTCTGAATTTGCGCTTCAAACACTCAGGGTCTTCCCTTGATTCAGCCTACATAACAATACGATTTTCCCCTTCACCTTCATACACTGCTGGGGCATATACAAATGAATGCTCCCTTTCAATGGCCTCTGACCCTGCTAGGTTTAGCAAAATGAATGCCCTGGTACATACATCTTTATCAGAATAAGCTGCTTGTATAATATATCGTACTCTTGCTCAAATATTCTCCAGTTCTCTGCAGTATTCTGATCAAATACAAGTGGTGACGGTTTTTGAAATCCATCTGCCATGTTAACATATCTCAGTGAAGACTTTAGCAAGTATGCACGAGCACACACACTTATACATATGCCAAAAATTTATGCCAGCACTTGTAACTATGCCGAATAGCACAATAAGCCTCTGTATAACTGATCTTTACAAAATAAGTTTCCCGGCACTGTAATACTCTTGAACTCACTTTACTGTAAAAGTCATTTACCATAATTTTAAGAAACATTTCAAATAACAGCACTGTGTGAATAAATTGGCAACACTAGAAGCTGAGAGCAAGAAAGACTTCAAAGTAACTGCACTTTGTGAATAAAATGGGCAGAAAAAGCTCAGAGTGAGAAACACTTCAAAGTAATTACACTTTGCTAATAAACAGTACACAGCACACTTACATTTCCCAAAAATGGCTGCACTTTGCCAAATAACTCTGCACAGTGCAAGAAACACTCTGTAATGGCAACACTCTGCAAACAGACATACAAATGCACAAGAAACTTTTCAAAATGGCTGTATTTTGACTCCACTTTACAAAATAGTTGCACTCTGCACACACCACTCTTCAGAATAAATGCACAGTAATAAACCTTCACTATAAGCACTTTTGCACACTTTGAGATACTTCAAATAACTCTAGTTATGCTTCTAGTTATGCCCTGAATATCTTCAACCAATGTGAAATAGTAGCTGATGCTGAAACGCAGTAACCTGATTTCAAATATTTCATTTGATTAATAAGCTTTTTATGCTTCTCTTTTGCTTAATAAATGTTTCAGTGCTATTTGTTTGCTTAGTAATATGTTTTGTGCCCTTGTAATGCTCCATTTTATTTATTTATTTTTTAATAAATGAATTATTTTTGCAAGTTTTCATTATCTTTAGCTCATTTCTGGCCCTTTTTTGCTCTCGGTTCACTTTGTTTGCCATCACCATTAACTCTGCACCTCATGGCTCTGAAAAGCAGTTGCTGGAATCTCACTTCTAACACCATGTTGCTCGTCTGGTCAGGATAAAACAGGCAAACAGTTGTGGGTTCTCTTCAAGCAGCTTTATTATATACAAACACATCATAAATGAGGCTAAGTAACTTTGATATAAACAAACTAGCTATCATACACATAGATGTTCACACTCTGGCTCTACTCTCAAAATGGCATTGAAGCTAGCACGTGCTTGCTATTTGTATGTATGTACAGACTTTGGAAATGCTTCTTAAAAGTACAACACCCTTGTTATTCTACAGATATCTTTTTTCTCTGTACCCCTCTGATGTTATATTGGGATAAAGGTGAAAGAAGAAATGTCATAGCAATAGATTTCAAATTGCTTCTGTCAGACATTTTTACAGCATGCATCCTCACATTACCCCCAGACGATAACCATATTATGTATACCTCTATGATATTAGATCAGGAAAAAGGCAAAAGAACAAATAGTCAGTGAACCATATTTCAAATTCATGCTGTCAGTCATATTTACACAACATGCCTTCTCATCTCCTACCTCCAAATGCCACCTGTGTACATCTCTGATATTTGATGCTGGAAATTGAACAATAAGACCACAGCAATGTATTTGAATGCATATTTGGCATGTTCCTTCCAAGCTTCGATCTACCAGACAGCCACGGATCTGTTTCTTGCTGAATGAAACCAAAAAATAAATAAATAACATTATTATTTTTACTAATATCCTTAAACTATCTGGCAATTATTTTTTCTAAATCTTTAATCTATCAAGATAGTTAGTAGTTAAAAAATCTGATTTTTTTTTTCTTTCTGGTTCTTTCTTCTAAAGACTGGCAACAGCTTATATCAAAAGCTGTGGTCAAGTCATCCAAAGTTTCTCCAACTCAGTTACATTGTCATCATCATTATCATCAACAACCCCCTTTTTTCCCATTTTCTGCATGTTTCATAGGTACTAGGCTAATGGCACTGGAGCCTTTACAAGCCTAGCCCACAGAAGTGCCCTGGCATCGTGCCACTCGACATTAGTTCCCAGTGCCTCTATCAAGTAGAGCCATTGCAGTGATCCCCAGGGTGAACTTTCTATTTGATTTCTCTTGAAAAGGGCCAGTGAGGTGTCATGTTAACTTTTTTTCTGTATTCAGTGCCACTCCATTACCTCAACAACACTCAGGCCTGACTGTTGCAGGTCTTCTCTCACATAATCCATCCACCTGTTTGCTAATTGCTCTCATTTCCTCTTGCTTTCTTCCTGTCTGTTCCAAATTGTCTTCATCAGATTGTCTTCTGCTTTAATGCAAATGTGCCCAAACCACCATAACCTTAACTCTTTGACCCATTCTGCAATTTGAACTACTTTGGTTTCTTCTCTTATGTTCTCATTTCTTCATCTGTCCCACACAATGCATTCTACCACTCATCTTAGGCACTTCATCTGTATCACCTCTAGGTTCATCAGTTGCTCTGTGTTTGCTGCCAGGTTTCTGTACCATACAGTAGTCCTGGTCACACCACTGTTTTGTACACCTTACTTTTCAGCTTCTTTGACATTCTTCTATCACATGTTACCCCTGACACTATGTGCAGTTTGGCTGCAGTCTCTGATTCTAGCTTTGACTTCCTTATTTATAGGTTCATAGGTCTATACTACACTAATGACCACTAAGGCCTTATAAGCTTAGCTGTGCAACTCAAATATATCCCATAAGTTATATGTTTTAGATGTTTATATAGGGGGTGATTGTTGGTCATGCCACGATTCACTGACTGCCTCTGTCCATCCATCAGAGATGTGGGTGCCAGACCATGGCTGAATTTTTGGTTTCCCATCCAATGGTCCAAGTTATGTTTAAATAGGGTTAGGAAGGGACTTTGTTCCTCATGGATGGGGAACCTGTTCCATTTGTCCCTTTTTTCTCAACCACCCCTCCTAGATACTTGAAGCTGTTAACCTGTTCTGCTTTAACCACTGTCACCTGGGTAACCATAATTAGACCCCAGACAGGAACTAGAAAATGAACCTTCCCGAATGAGAGAGTGCTATCATTAACAGAGTTGGTGCTTGATGCTGCTTTGGATATACACATTGAATGACCAGTGGATTGTTTCCTTCTCTTTTATTGTTTTTTTCTATTTGCTTTTTCTTTCTGTTTGTGCTATTAATACTCGGAGGATTGACTAAACTCATAGCCCTATATACTGTAAAAAAATTTTTGAGAAAGAAAATATTGTGGGCTTGCTTTATACCAACTCAGAGACTGCACTATTATATACCAACTCAGAGACTGCACTACAGTTGTGAAAATGGTAAATTTTCCTTCAAAGCAGTTCTAAATAGATTGCAGTACAGTGGGGATAAAGGAATTTACCTTTTTCCACACTGTAGTGCGATTTTGGAATTGGTATATAAAGTTTGCAGGGGGAGTGAGAGTGCAGAGAGCCCCCCCCCTGCAAAAAACATAGATATATATTTTTTTGAGTTACTGAAAACTAGATGAAGTCATAAAAAGCCACATATATATATATATATATATATATATATATATATATATATATATATATATATACACACACACACACACACACACACACATACATACACACAAACACACACACACACACACACACACACACACACACACACACACACACACACACACACACACACACACACACACACACACGCACACACACACACGCCTGCACATACATACATATATATAAATGAAATCCCACTTACCCGACTTTCTTAATATCAAGCCGAGAACACGGAAAGTTCACAACACCAACTACTCAGAACACCGACGTTTAACTAAAGGTAAGTAACCTGGTGGGCAACCCGGCAAACTGAAATTAATGCAAAAAAAAAACACCTGTGTGGGGGGCTTCGGCCCCAAACCACCCTATAGGGGGTGGCTGCACACCCACACCCCTTCTACCTACCGTGGAGGTCAGGAGCAAAGGTCAGCATGCTTGCCAAGCAGTTCCCTAACTTTAGTTACAGGTCAGTGTTCAGGGCAGTCAGTGCTGTGGACTTTCTGTGTTCTTGGCTCAATATTATGACAGTCGGGTAAGTGGGATTTCATTTATATGAAGGGGACCCACATATATAAAAAAAATATGTATATATGTTTATATATATATATATATATATATATATATATATATATATATATATATATAGGTTCACTTTTAAATCCTGAGACCAAAATCTTGAAAGTTCTGTCAAAGTGCACAAGTACTGAGTCACACTGACTCAATGCCAATACTTCAAAGAGAATCTTTGCTGAATAAAAAAAGTTAAAACTCAGATGATCAAAAAAGAAAAAAAAATGTTTTTTTTTTTTCCAATCACTCAATCAAAACCGTAACAGTACCTTTAGACCAAATTTGTTCGAATGGTAGCAATGTTAGGGAAAGGGGTTTTCATAAGTTAATGAGTACGGTTAGGATTACGGTCAGGGCAGGGACAGGTTAAGGTCAGGATGCATGTGTAAGGTTGGCAGGTGAGACTTCCACTCCACACCATTCCACTCTACTCAAATCGTCTCTAAGGAGGTTCATGTCTTTCACTGGTATCGTTCGTTTTCCAAGTTTACATCATTTTACTCATTCTCTCAGGATTTTTGTCAGTTTGTTTCACAGTGGCTGTGGACATCCAGATTTTATCTGTTCACTTAGCCTCCTCTTTATATGCCTTTAGCCTGATTGCTAATGCACTTCATTTTATTTGTTTGCATCCCTGCTGTTCCTACCTTCATTTGTTTGTTTGCAACCTCTTACTGCTACTGCCAACCTGAGCTGCCATTTCTGTCTCTCCCATGTAGTTTGTGGAGTAATATATCCCATTCCTGTTTCTCATTTATCCTTATTTATATTAGCCTTGCCAGATCTGATCTTCACTTTCCAGTCAACACCTGTGACTCCCTCATTTTTCTGCTTAAAACACATTACATCTTATTGGTGCTTATTTTGTGTTGCCATTTCTCTTGGCTATTCCTTTTTTCCCTTTATTTTTTTCTCTTTTCAATCTTATAGTCTTTGTCTCACCTTTCTCCTTTGACCTTAATTTAGAAACAGAAGTATACCAATTTAGTTTTCTGGTCCATTTTTTTTTAAATCACAAGCAATGCAATCTATGACCGAACCTGCTTATGTTACAGCATTCCCACCTCTCTCCCCATCTTTCTGTCTCTCTCTCTCTCTCTCTCTCTCTCTCTGGCACTGAGCTCAAAAACTGTCATTAGGCAGTAATCCAGCTCCATAGCCCCACCTCCCACCCCCAGCCAGCAGTTAAACTCCTTAATTATTTGCTTTATAACTATGTTAACTGTTAATACTGGCAGGACTCCTGGGATGGCCACTTTGCTCCCCAGCTACTTGTATCTCTTTGCCATCTCCATTGCTCACCTCTCTGCCATCCCTCCTTCCTGGACTAATATTCATATTTGTTTTTCTCACACATTCTGTGGTGCATGGCTGTTTCCTGTCCCATTCCTTCCAAAAATGTCTTGCCAAATGTTTGCACTTTTTGGATTGTTTTGACCAGGGTCAATCTAAAGGTTTTTCTAACAGTCAAGGAGATTTTTCCCTCCTACCATCTGATGTCATTGGTGAACTATCAATCTTTATATGAATCATTCCCTCTCCATACCTGGTTCATAGGTTCATAGGTGTGTACTGTCCCTGGAGCCTTTACAAGCCTAGCCTCAGAAAATTGCCCAGGCACCATGCCACCTGATGTTAGTTCACAGTGCCCCTATCAAGTAGGGCAACGTAAGTGATCCCTGGGGTGAAATTTCTGTTACCCATCCACTCATCAAGATTTCTCTTGAATAGGGCCAGCGAGGTGCTCTGCTTGACATTAATGGGAAGCTTATTCCAAAGTATGGGCAATCTTTGGGAGATTAACCTGTCCCTCCACCATGTTCTATTAATTGGGGTAATGAGGTTGTGATCTCTGGAGCATGTGGTGCGGGGGAATTGTGATTTCTTTAGGTGTAGAATTTCAAGTAGGGCTGGGTCAGACATGACTTTGTAAGTCAAGCAGAGATCACCTCTAAGTAGATGATAAGAGCCTGAGAACAGCTGAAATTTCTTGAGTCTGTCCTTGTAGGATGTGTGTTTAAGGCCTAGGATCCTTTTTGTGAGGTACTTTTGTGGTCTCTCCAGCTGTTGTAGGAGTCTGGTCAGGTACATGCCAAATGGGGCATTATGTTCGATGACTGGTCTAATGAGGGATGAGTAAAGACAGATGATGACCTCTTTCTTCCTGGAGGCGAAACCTTTCGTTATAAGATGTGTCACATAGAAGGACTTTCTGACCACAGTGGCAATGTGGTGGTTAAAGGTGAGGTGGCTGTCGACTTGGGTGCCCAAATCTCTTATGGCCCCTTCAGTGTTCAGTAGGCTCCCATCAACATCGTAATTTGTGGAAACTTAGTTTTTTCCAAAGGGGATGATAACGCATTTTTTAGCATTAAGCTTCAGGCCATGGTTTCGACACCAGTCATTGGTCTCAGAGATGCCCTTTTGTAGGATGTCTGCATCACTTGGGGAGTTGATAATGACTCATAGCTTGCAGTCATCAGTGAACTTGGTCAGCCAGAGTCCTTCTGTGTTGGCCTGGATGCCTGAGAAGTAGATGCCAAACAGGAGAGGGCCCAGGGCTGAACCCTGTGGGACTCCACTCGTGACTGGTCAACAGGCTGACTTGGAATCTGCAACTTTCACTCTGTGGGTCCTGTCTGTGAGCCAATTTACAACCCACCTAGTGATGTAAGGGTTGATGCCTAGTTTTCTGAGTTTATCAATGGTACCTAAGTGAGGAATGGTATCAAAGCCCTTGGCCAGGTTGAGATAGGCTATATGCACTGTCTTACCCTAATCCACAGCCCTGGTGACTGCCTCAAAGAAATCAGCCAGGTTCAACAGGCAGGATCTGCCTTTGACAAAGCCAAACTGTGTGGGGTCAGGAATTTGGAGATTGCCTATATCTTTGTTAAATAGGTCCATGATGATACACTCCATAGCTTTGCATACCAGACTCCTCAGGCTATTGGGGCAAAAGTTACCAGGGTCTATAGTTGCTCCCCCTTTATGGAGCAGCATGACTGTAGCAGTGCGCCATTCATTAGGAACATAGCCTGAGGTAAGACCGTGATTGAACAGGACACACAGATGTGGTGCCAGTTCATTTTGTAGCTCATGTAAGACACAGCCAGAGATATTATCAGGTACCATGGATGTTGTATTCTTGGCTTTGGACAATGCAGCTTTTACCTGTGTCGCAGAAATGGTGGGTACCAGGCTTTCTTCTGGTATTGTGATAAGGCCCTTGGGGGGGTAAAGTTGGCACTGAATATGTCGGCCAGTATGTTGGCTATATCTGTTGGCTCAGTATAGGAGGTACCATTGTGCAATAACTCAGAGCAAATCTGGGTATTGCCTTGGAGGGTTTTGATATAGCTATAGAAGGTTTTGTGGTTGTTTTTGGTGTCAGCCAGAATTCTTCCTTCATAGCTAGCTTTAAAGGATTTGCTAAGGGATCTCAGCTTTCTGTTGAGACTGATAAGGGAGGTTTTCCAGTCTTGTGAATTTATTTTTTTCTGTAACAGTTTCTTCCTCCTGTTGTAGAGTTTATTGATGGCTGGGGACCACCAGATTGGCTTCCTTTTTTTGGAGGAGAGCATCTTAGTTCTATTTGGTATGGCAAGGTCCATGCATTTGTGTACATGCTTGTACAGTGCATTGGTGTATGATTCTGCAGTTGTGCAGCCCAAAGTCAGCTTTAGAGAAGTTTTTCAGGGTAGTCATCTTAGCAGGGGTTGTAGGTGAGATGGAGATTTCCATGGTGATCAGTTTGTGGTCAGATTTAACCAGGGAGCAACTGACTATAGGTGTGGAACAATGGTCTCCCATGTTGGTGATAATCAGGTCGAGGATGTTGCTTCCTCTAGTGGGGGTCAGAATGAGCTGGTCCGGGGCATTGGAATTGATAAATTCCAGAAAGCGTTGGGCCTGTACATTGGTACTTAAATAGTTTTCCCAGTTGATGGAAGGGTAGTTGAAGTCACCCAGTATGAGAGTATTGGGTTAGGCCTTGATAGACTCCAGGGTGCTTAGGAACTTGGTGTGAGAGTCTAGGGACATGTTTAGAGTTCTGTAGCAGGCTGTAACTTATATCTCCATCTCACCCTGTGTTAGTTGTATCTGATGTATCTCAGATGCATTATGCTGGACTACCAGTCTAGAGGTGTACATATCCTTTAAGAATAAGGAGACACCACTGCCTTTGGAGCTTCCAGCCATATTCTGGGGCCAAACGTTATGGAATGAGTTGTAGCCTAGGAGCGCAGGGGTGCTTTCTGCTTCTTTAAACCAGGTCTCCATTACAGCACAGATGTCAACATTTTCCATTTTGAGGAGAGCTTCGAGCAAGTGCATCTTGAGATTTAGACTTCTATCAGTGAGCACCATGACCCTCAGATTGCATTTGTTTGTAGCTGTTACAGTGGAATTTTGGTCTTTGGAACACTGCCTAAACAAAGCACTATAGGAGTGGCAAGAGCCTTAGCTAGTACCCAGAATCCCAGGGGTGACAGATGCAGGCCATCTCTGGCAAAGCATCGAGGTCTGTCGATCATGTTGTCCCAGGCAGACAGATACTGGATCTCTTTAGAATGACACCAGAAACTTAGCCAATTGTTGAAGTCAATCATTTTCTGCTCGTACTGTGGTATCCTTCTGGGTGACAGTAGAATACTGTTCAGGACTAGGGTCATACCTGCCTGAGCCACATAATCCATGAGTTCCATCACATCTCTTTTCATGTAGTCCAGGGAGGTATGTCCCAGGTCATTCACACCCACACAGACAATGACTGAGTCATATTTGTACTTGTTGTGGAGTGACCTGAGTACATGTGTTATGTGGCTGATACTGGCACCTGAAAGACAACTAGCTAACACCTTCTCCTTGTTCAAACTAGTGACTGGGACATCAGTGTGCCTCACAATTGAGTCTCCTATGATTAGTACATTGGGCAAAGTGTTTTGCCTTAAGGGCTTAGGTTGAGGGGCACACTGTGGTGGTGAGCTATGTGTTCTGGGGTTGGTGGTGTGTTGTGTGGTGGAGTGCGTTTCTGTCTTGTGGGTCTCTGTTGTTTGGGTAAGTTTTTATTGACAGCCTTCGCGAAGGTGGGTGTACGGTTTGTGTTTCCATGTGTGGGTTCTGATGGTTGGTGTTTTGCAGGACTGTGTGTTCTATGTAGTGAGTTGCAGGTGTTGACCTTCTCTTCTTGACCAGCTGGTCCGGTCTTGGTTGGAGTGTGCACTGCTACCAGTTTGATAATATAAGTGCATCTCTCACATGTATGAGTGTTGGGAGGTAAGAGGAGAGGGTTGTCTGTGTACATTAGACACTGTCTCAGAATGCCCAAGTTAGCAGGAAAAAGCACAGGAAATTGCCCTACAATCCTACCAGGAGGGGTGGTCATAGGTTTATAGATTAGTACTAGGCTAACTGCCCTTGGGAGGCATTTTAAGCCTAGCCAATTATCCCTTGTGAGACTCAAACCCTGCACTTTGTGTTTGTAAGGCAAACACCTTAACCATTAGGCCAACCTCCTAACTAATAAGTACTGGTGCTGTTACTGCTGAAGCTCTGGATGCTGCAGACCTGTATTTAAACTATGCTACTCAATTTTAAGGTTAAGAACTCAGGAACAAAAAACTCACAATGAAGCACAGATTAATCACTTATAGTCAAAAGAATAACACTTGTAGTATGAAAAAAAGAGTTAGCAACGAAATGCAGTAAAATATAGTTAAACAGTAATGAATTGCAGTAGATAGCAATAAAATATAGTTAATCAATAGATTGCTTTGAAACAATAGCTCACAAATCACAACAGTAACAGACAGCACTAAGAAAGTAGTGATTCAGTAGAATACTGTCATCAATTTAGTGAAGCTACCAACAAGCAGTAATAAGTATCGCAAACAGCAAAATGAAGTAGAAAGAGGTACAGTTTTTTTGTAGTAGAAAGTGAAGAGACAGAAGATAATGAGATAATTCAAGGTTCAGAAACTAAAGGGTGGGCCTTTACTAAGTTCTCACTATAAATACTAGAATGAACTGATGTAATATGACGGAGGAGGAGTGTCCAGTATCAACTTTATACCAGAGGTGGGTAACTCAATGCCACCAAGATTTAGCACCACCACAAGAACTGGGCAGGTGGTGGGAAAAAACAGTTGTACAGATTACAGAGATATGTAGTAAAACAGAAGTGCAGAAAACAATTGAAAATAAACACTTATCTTTTTCCAATATTACAGCAGGGGAGAAGGCAGAGGGCCAGTCTCTCAGCAGCTATGAACAGCTTGAGCAAACAAGTATAACTGGTTTAAAACACTGGCTATTAAAGGCAGAGAAACAGAAACCAGCCCAATTATCCAATCAAAAATAACAGTTTTGCAGGAATGCTTTTAGCTAGATTACACCAGACTGAGTACTTTCTGCCACAAAGAAAAACAGATAGGCCTCTCTAGACAAAAGATCTCACTACAAACTGAAGGGTCACAAACAGTAACAAATGTTCAGCTCTATCAGACAACAAAAATAGTAGCAGTTTTGCAGGAATGCTCTTAGCTAGATTAAACCAGACTGATTACTTTCTGCCACAAAGAAAAACAGATAGGCCTCTCTAGACAAAATATTTCACTACAAACTGAAGGGTCACAAACATTAGTAAGCATTCAGCTCTATCAGAGAACAAAAGAAGGCTAAAAACAGTTCCACCAATTGCAAAAAAAAACAGTTGTACAGATTACAGAGATATGTAGTAAAACAGAAGAGCAGAAAGCAATTGAAAATAAACACTTATCTTTTTCCAATATCACAGCAGGGGAAAAGGCAGAGGGAGAGTCTCTCAGCAGCTATAAACAGCTTGAGCAAACTCTGTGTACTTTCTTTCCCAGGTCAGTCCTCCATATTCTGCTTAAATTAATTTTTGTACTCATTGTGTTGTCTAACCTCCTTTCCTTTCAATGTTGTTTCTGTTTGGCCTTCTTGCTGTGCTCAGACTGCTTCTGTATGGCTTACCTAGCTCATCCTTACTACAGTGATCCAGCTCTTCTATTTCATCTCTAGATTGCTACTCTTTTTATGATATCTAAGTGCATTCATCCTTGCCAAAGCCATTCCTCCTATTTCTGTCTGTCTCTACATGTCTTCTGCTTTGTCTTCCTCCTTTTTTGTGACCATACATATTATTTTTATCCCATTAAATTATTCTGTTTCAGTCCCTACATTGTTTCTTCCAGTTCCTTCTCTCAGAATGGGTTATAATCATCTATCATTTCCATTGCCCATCTATTCCCAGTTCTGCCTCTGTCTTTTTTACCTCTCCACCCCACAGTGATTATCCCTACCCATGTTCTCACTGGCTCTTCCTGTTTGTTGGCAACCTTTCTGCCTAGTTAACCTAGCTGCATGTTGAATAGAGGTATTCCACTGCCTTCCTTCCACTTTGTATGAGCTTCCTCACTGTCAGTAATAATTTATTGGGTTCCAATTCCTTTGCCCCTTCTGCAAAAACAACTACGGAGTTTGCAGCAGCCACTGCATAGCTGTAGATCTTATCCTTATTCTCAGGTCGCTGTTTGCTTTTTCATTTTTGTAGCTAATAAAGTCTCTCTTTCCCAGTCCCAAGAACATAGAGTTCTCTATAATATCCTACCTATGTTCATGCTGTGCTCATGTACCTCTCTGGGATAATGAGGGACCTTCAAGCCCCTACCTTGTCTGTATCATACCTGGCTTATAGACACCTTAAGCCCAGACCAGAAGCCACTTGTACAACTGTACTATCGCACCTCCATTTCTCCACAACTGTTTCCCTTTTCCTCCAATTTCACTAAATTCCCACTTTTCCTTCTCATCTCTCCACACCACATTTTACCACTTTCCCCACTATTTCCTTATATTTCCACCTGCTCTACTTCAAGTCACACTGTCTTAAAGTTTAATGTTGGATAAACTAAATACCACTGTAAAAGATCTTAATATAAATATCACATTTCTTTAGAATTCTGTTAGACCATTACTCTATGTTGTTTCTGTTCTTAATATATTTATTAGAACTCTGCATATTAGACTATTGTTGCATGCTGTCTCAATTTTTATTGCTATCTTTTCCTTAGACGTATAAGGAAATTACTGTGTATATTTTATTCTCATTCTTTGGAACATTTCACCCTCAGCATCTTCTAGAAAGAGGCTTTTCTTGCCCACTTGGATTATCCTAGTCAACAAAAATGAAAAAAATAAATACATTTGTAGTTGTTTAATGAATATAACATGAGGGTCATTGGCAGGTGTTCATACGATAGGAAAGACATTGCTTATATCATTTTATTTCTTCCCTTCACATCCTACCATGCATACTAATATCTACCAAGTACCTATCAAAGGGTGCAAGTACGATCATCATTCTGGATACAAAGCCTCTACAGATCCTATATAAAACTCTGTTGGCCTGGACAGCTGCAGATGGCCATTGGCTGGAGTGAGCCACAAGATTATTCTCCTCTTTCCTTTTGGCTGGTAAATACCCACTGATGCCAGATTGTTGATATAGGTAACAAAGACCTGTGGGAAATGATTGTGTCTGGATAAATTATGATCATTTTCTTAATCAGAAAAAAATGTAGAAGGTCGACCCATTCATTTGTAATCAATGCCTCTGCAAAAGAGATTGACTACAATGTGAGTGACACAAATACTTCAAATGTTGTTGCAGAGACAAAGGTTGATTTTTGTGGTAACTGTATCTTCCTTTCGAGGATGAAATGTTTCTACAACATGCGCTTTATTTAAATAGAAAGAGCAATATACAGTATGCATGATGTGAAGGGCAAAGAAATATTCTGTATTTTCATCTGTCTCTAACACTTTTAACTCATACCCACATGTCCCATCAGCTTCTGAATGAGTGGCTTGTTGTACTTAATGCTACTAAAATGTGACAAAAGTAATATTTTAGTCAGTCTAAATTATGCAGATTTGGTTGGGAGCTGTACAGTAACACAATGCATTTTATGCTGTCATTTGACACATTTCAACTAATATTTCTTCTTTGCTGCCAGTATTTAAATAATTTCAGCAGTGTTTTTATTGCACTTAATTTCCTGATTTTATGCTTTGATAAAATTTATTACTCACGTTACTGCTAAATGAGACAGAATTCCATGAAGCATAAAGCATACCACATATAAATTTCTTTTAAAGCCTCTCAGAAATAAGGTCCTATGTATCTGCACTAACCCTGTAGCTGTCAAAACTCATTAACTGCCTTTCATCACTAGGACTTGCAGAAAAATTTATGTGACAGCCAGATTAGCTCCCAGAGAACAAAATATTGTTTCAGTCTTAAATAATCCAGCTTCATCTAAACTAAAAAACTATTGACATTAGGTTAAGGGACGGTATAATATGCTACTCTGCTTAAGCAGTTTATTATAATGATCAACAATGTTATTATTATTATAGTTTAATAATGAAAAAGAAATACAACCATACGTCTTAAAAGTTGTAGATTATCAGGGACATCATAGAGTTTTCTAAGAAAATCTGAATCTTATTTCCTAAGATTTTTATTGTACTTTGCAATACTTAGATTTGTGTTAAAGCATAACAGAAGAATAAACTATGCCATATAGTACAGTTTTAGACGATTCTTCTCTGAAAATGCAGTATCATAAATTATTTTAAATAACTAAAACAAGTAAAATGGAATTTACATCGATGCCTGCCTCCATATGTCTATCTGCCTGCCTTTCTGCTTGCCTATCTACTTACTCGTCATTCTGTCTGTCTGTCATCTCATCATCTATGTATACAATTATTCATTGTACCTGGCCATTTAGCACAAATGGTTAAAGCAATGAGTTGCTAAGAAGCTTCATCCTATACAGTTAGGATTGATTCGATCCACTGTATTTGCCTACAGTGTGATTCTGAACAAAATAGTTCTTCTAGGTCACCTCCAAAACAGGTACTTGTGCTTAGACAGATTAACTGGTTAATAAAAAAAATGCTTTTGATTACAGCATGTCATAATTATTCAACTTCATATCTTAGCATATTGGAGTTTTCATCACACTGACATGTTAGTAGCAATCATTAAAAAACGTATTCCCAGATGCATAAATAAAGCTTAGTTTTTAATAATCCTTTATGTTAAACAAAGTCTGAATTCTACCAAATGTGAAATAGAGGAAGCATAAAATATCACTGCAGTCCTCATGTTTATTATCATATATGTGACTTTTGGCTTTCGAGGTTTAGAAAAGAACCAGGAATCAGGACATTTCTCTCAGCAGACTGTAAATGCATTATGATGCCAGTCGTTGAATGCATTGATATGTTGATAGCTTAAGAATTCGGGAAGTTGGTATAATGAAGGCTACTGACTTAAGACCAGCCAGTGGATACTTGTACCTGAAGTATGCTCAGGGACTGCTATAGAATTCACTTTTTAATCTGTAGTAAATGACAGGCTTTAAAAATAGTTGCAGGAGGGCACCAGTCATCAATCCCCTTTTCTGGTTGGGGGTGCCCTTTAACATGTAGCTGGGAAGGGACAAGGAATGATGTACTATCGCTAACAGAGTCTCCTGTGTTAGAGATTGCTTGACCTTATAGTTACAATTTATAATGAGCAGGGAATTGTAAGATATGTCCTCACATCTTGGGTAGCACAGAATAATGCCCCCTATATATATATATATATATATATATATATATATATATATATATATATATATATATATATGTGTGTGTGTGTGTGTGTGTGTGTGTGTAAGAAATATCTGTGTAAAAGGTGTGTGTAAGAAATATCTGTGTAAAAGTATATATATATATATATATATATATATTATATATATATATATATATATATATATATATATATATATATATATATATATATATATATATATATATATATGAGTGTGTGGCCAGGCATTGGTCTGTGACTCATAAATATTTTATTTTATAGCATGTTGAATTTTATGACAGAAACGTTTCTTTCAGGATTTCTACTACATATTGCATATTGATTCCAGAAACTGTCCAGCACTCCAGGAACTATTTTTATAAGATTGTAGCTCTTCTTTTATGACCTGATGTGTGGAGCTCAGGTTGTGAACCTGAGACAGAGGCCAACAACTTTAAGGTATTCATTCCTTGTATAGCCATGTAATCAAGACCAGTTTCAGAAGAGATGGGGGCTACCCTCGCGCTCACTGGGCAGAAGGCAAAGAACCTACTTCTTGACTGGGTTCCAGTGCATCACAAGATGCACAGTCATTCACATGTGGTATGTAAGCTTACTGACACTTGGGGGATCACCAACTCACTTAAGACATGTCTTTTAGATGTAAGACGTCTGAGAGGAAACTGAATCATCTAGCAAAAACCCATAATGACACAGCAAGAACATGTAGTCTGCACACAGAAGGTAGCCCAGCTGTAAATCAAACTGGACTACTAAATGATGTAAGGAAGTCATTTTAACCATTGTACTACTGTGCCACCTGAGGCCAGACTTAGTTAGGCATTATTACAGATCTCATAAATCTTCCTAAAGCTCATTCACACTGCAGTATTTAAGTAAACATGATTTTTCCCATTCAGTGTTAGTAAACTATACACATGCATAGAATCAAGGCTTTTTCCACATGTTATGGAAAACAAAGAAATCAGTAAAAACAAAATTATTAGAATAACTGCTGCCACAAAATGAATGTTGTTAGTGAGACATTGGTCATTCTAGTAAGACAATTTTTTGTGTTTTCTTTGGTTTTCATAACTGTTTCCAGCCATGCATTTGCCTTTGTGAATCTTAGAATTTCTATGGAGTTGTTTCTTTCAAAATGTAGCTCCTTGGAAGAAAATTGAAAGGACTGGCATGAAGTACAGAAACAACAACAACGACAAGAGACAAGTTAGCTATAGAATTGCACTGATATAGAACCAGATTTCCAGACACTTGCTTTCAGAGTAAGTGACTTGCTCCAAGAACTGAACATTTGTAGTCTGGTCCCTTGATGTTGGCCTTACATTGAAGTAAGTCACTTACACTGAGAAGAAGTCTTTCAGAATCAGGGCAGACATACACCAGAGTAAGTCATTTAACTGAGGGCTTGTCTTTTGGAATCTGCCCCATAAGCTTCGGCTGAATGACATCCCTTTTCTTAGGGTTTAGTTTTCCTAACCTCCATTTGCATGCAGTATAGTTTCTTATCCTTACCTAAGTTTCTGCATCATTCCTGAGAACAGCCTTCTGTTAATGTATTGTATCTAGTTAGCACACTCACATCATATAATTTAATCAACATAGTGAAACATAACTGGTTTTAAGCACTAATGACCCTTGCATTTGCTGGGGGTTATGTTCATAGTATTACTTTATGTTTTTATTCATTAAATATTTATTTAACAAAGGAAAAATCCATGAAGATATTTCAGAATCAGTGGCTGTCCCATGGTAAGCATTTCTGGATATTCCAAAACATTCAAAGTATCGGTACATGTACCAGAGCTAATCATTTAAAAAGGAGGTTGGACAAGAAGTAAGTTCATATTGATTTGCTAATTCTGCTGTAGCTCATTGATTACTTTTGTTAATTGCTTGAACTACATTTCTTACTATGGGGCAATCCTACTTCACCTGATACTAGCTAATGACTGGGGCCAGATTCCAAGAGTTGCCCTCAGTATAAGTCTGCTCTGATTCTGAAAAACGTGGTCCCAGTGTAAGTGACTTAATTCAGTGTAAGACATATCTATAAACAGGCTTACACCGAGGGGCGGAAGTCAGATTTCAAAATACCTGATCTTGGTGTAAGTGTACACTCAGAGCAAGTCTTTGGAATTGGGCCCAGGGAAACCTACATTACAACACACTTTGGAATCAGGCCCAAGGAAACTTACAACACACTATCCTATAGCTAGCTCTCTACAACAAAGCAAGCCTTTCTTTTGAAACATAAGGCAAAAGCTCTATATATCACAGTTAGTGATTTAAAAATTAGAACGGAATTTTTAGTGAAGCAGGTTATGAGTATGTAACTGAAACTTGCCAAAATAAGATCAAGAAAAACAAACAACTTGTAGTTTA
The DNA here is from genome assembly GCF_019279795.1 of Protopterus annectens. Classification (NCBI taxonomy): domain Eukaryota; kingdom Metazoa; phylum Chordata; order Ceratodontiformes; family Protopteridae; genus Protopterus; species Protopterus annectens. The sequence continues at coordinate 1,263,383,878 of NC_056745.1, forward strand.
GAAATTTTCAAATTGATAAATCATGTAAAACATTAAACAAAATGAGATATATCATACAATGTGCAACCTCAGAGATAAGCATCTATCTTTATACTTTTTACGGAGTGCCTTAATTGCAAATTTGTATGAGACTGTAAGCATGTACATCTCTGTGGAAATTGTTATACTCTTACAGCTTTACTTCCACTGGTCAGTGTCTCCAAAAGTCATTATTTTTGGAGAAGTGTTTTATTTCAGAGTATTTTCTTACCAATGTGTGCCTTCCATTTGTGATATCAGTCATAACCTACATTCTGGATTGTATAGAATGCTCTGTTGTTTCCAGTGAACTTCCTAGGCTAACACAATCTTCACTTTTCTTATGGCATGTCTTCTAGCTGTCCTTCAGATATCAGCATTGGAATACTTCTTTTCTTTCTACCCACAATGTCTTATTTTTATGTCTGTATCTTAATGCTGTACCTTTAAAGCACTATCTAATCTGACAGGAATTTTATAATTCAGCTGTAATTCAAGTTAAGGTTTGGCGGTGTATTTCCAGTGATGGGGAGAGTAGAGTTTCTGTAGTTTCTTTTCATTGTGTCAGCTTGCTTTTTCCAGGGAGATCTCTTCATTTTATCAATCCTGACTTTTGTTTTTCTGATGTTGGCCATGAACCTTACTATCATGCTATTTCAACAGTTTAATGGTTCACTGAATAAACTAAAAACTTAGGGCCTACATTGCCCAATTCCAAGTTTGTCTAATACATATCACTGGAGAATATAGAATTAAAAAAAATGTTATTTAATGCCAGTTTAAGTGTTGACAAATCATTTAGTAATCTTACATGTCTTGGAAATGAATTTCACATCTTTTCTGCCCTAATATGAATGAAAGATCTCTTTAACTTCAAACTGGAAATAAGAATTTTTATATCTAAGTTTTTATTCCTTGTATCAGTACCATGATCAATAAAATCAATATATAAAATGTCAGCCAATAACTTGCCTTTAAGTTTTCTAGATGTCACAATAATGTCATGTCTTAGAAACTGGTAAGCCAAAGAATACAAAGGCAAAAACAAAGATATCAATATTTCTTTATAGGATAAGTAATGGCAACCATTTATCTGTCTGGTAAAGGTTTTCTGAATCTATTCTACCTTCTTCAGTTACAAAATATTAACACTGACTATCTTTGCTTGAGAAATATCGAACGACATTCCTCATAAGACCATAACATTTCCTAATAATGTTTGCTACATTAACTATAAAGTTAAGATTCATATCTACCTTACCCAGATCTCTTATTACCTCAGAAGAAAAACAAACCTGATTGTCCAGGGCACAAGCATATTGATTAATATTATGCTCAAAATGTAAAATGGTACATTTTCCATTGTTACATCTCATACTTTTGGTTGTTATCCATTCATATAGGTTTATCAAGTAAGATTGTAACAGATACCAATCACTGGTATTAGTTACTGTCTGCCCTATCTTAATATTGTTGGTGAACTTTCTTAACCATTTAAAGATAGATTTTGGACATTCTGACATCACCAGACCAAATTATAATGGCCCCAAAACTAAACCCTCAGGCATTTCCTTTGTCACCAATCTTTACTTGGAGTAGGAGTTTTTAATTCTCACTCTGTACATTCTTCCCAGAAGCCATTTGGATACCCCTTTTGCTACTTAGCCAGAGTTATAGGTTCTCATTAAAGACCTTATAACTATTTATGGAGGGGATGGAATCAAAAACCTTAGCCAAATCCAAAAACACAACAACAGTGGCTAGTAAATTACCCAGTGAGCTAACAATATGCTCATCACAACTTATCAAATTAGTGACACATGATCTCTGCTATTAATAAATATTGGAACTAAAGTCCAGAACTTGTTTATAAGAGAGCCACAATGTCCTCTCAAAGCACTTACTCAATATGCAAGTCAAACTAATTGGTTGATAGTTCTCTACCATATATCCCAGTTTACTTTTCAAAATAAGAACTATTATAACTTCTGTCCACAGTTCAGAAGCAAATGCTTCATTGAATGATTTTTGGAACAAATATGTTAGACATAGAATCAACTTTGCAGATATTCCTTTTAAGAAATATCCATTAAGATCAGTAGGTCTCACTGCTGAATGTTGATTTATTTTAGATAAGGCTTGCTTTATCATTTCCTCATTCATATTGGGACAAGTGGTTGCAACTAGTATGGGTAAATTATTTACCAAGATCCATTGGGAGTAGTTACTAAACAAACCATCTGCAAACAATACATTTGAGTCAGTGATTTGTTTGAGATTCATCTTTCAATGCCATACTGGAAGACTCATCTAGATCATAGTGTTTTAAGTGTTTTAAAAAAAACTTTGTTATTATCCTTCAGATTAACTGTTAAGTATATCTCATAATTAGATCTTACTCTTTTAATAGTCATGAGGTACATTTTCCTGAATTTATTATGTGTTCCTATTAGAAACTAAAGAGGAATTTTTTTAGTCTTTGCCCCAAACTTATCTTTTTCCATCTTAGTTTAGATAACTTCAAACACCACCAGGGAAGTCAGGGTATTTTCACTCCAAATCGGACAGTACAGTCCTTCAAATTTTTAACAAAATCATAAAAAACATCCTAGTTCTCACTTATATCTTTATTTTCAAAGCTAGCATACCAGTCTTAAGTTTCAATAGCCTCTTTAATTGACTCAAAGTCCAATTTATATATTTTTTTTACTATTTCTTAATGCTTAAACAACTTAGGATGTGTGAAAGCAACCTTAAAGCTTACACTTAAATGTTAGGAGTTTCCCAACTCAGAGCCTATGTTACAACCATCTAGATTTAATCTCTTAGAGTTCTAAACAACATCTAATAAGTTAGTTGCCTCATTCACTATTTGAGAATAACCATTTGTCAAATTTTTACATATCAGATAGTTTAATGCCTTTGATGATGTAGCAGGAGCTACCCAGTCTGCATTAGGAGCATTTAGGTCCCCAGAAATTAAATCCACTTTCTCCAGAACACTCTACCTAATAAGGTTTAAACATTGCTCATCCATCTCCTTTGAAATACTGGGAGACCAGTAAAATATTGCTGTAGCCATTTTAGTTCCACTGACATTGATACTCACTATGAGAAGTTCAGAGACCATATCGTTAGGTTTTGTGACAGAATAATATCTACTACTTGCATGGATAGACATCCCACCTCCTCTCCTATCAGTTTTAAAATTGTGATGACCAGAGAAACCTGGTATTGCTATTGTTTTTTTTTATTGCAACTGAACCAGGTTTCTCTAATTAATAATGCATCAGTCCTTTTATCAGCTACACAGACCACTAAATCTTTTTATTTATTATTTAAACTGTGAGCATTTAACAGAAGACATTTCAAGATCGCCTTATTATTATCTGTTACAATCAATGACTTGACTCTAAAAAAGTTTTAATTACGTTAGTCAACTGAGTTCAAATTACCCTATTGCCTAAATTACCTAAGTGCAATTTGTCTTTACTAAATAACTTAATTTTTTCATCAAATAATTCCCAAAGATAGATTACTTGAACAGAATCATGTAAAGATTTGCACCCTATCCAGTTTGTAAAATACTTTGCCTGTCATCTATTCTCACCTGAAAATGTGGAATTGGAAGAAGATCACTGAAAACAACTTAAATGTGAAATGCTTACCTCAGATCAACAATGCACTTTATTGTTACTTGGAATGCATCACCCATTATTCATCCTACATTGTTGCAACCACACACAACAATGGCAAGGTCATATCTCATTCCTTTTGTGAATAAGCATTTGATACTATATTTTATATTTGGCATATTGCCACCATGAGACAGTGACATGCTCTCTGTTTATTCTCGGAATAATATTCCTTACACTTCTTAATAATGAGTCCCCAGTTATTAACACATGATTGTGATATTGGTGTTATAATTAGCTATATCATCATTAGACATGTAAACAATAATCATTTGCCATTAGTGTGGAGTGATGTCAACCTATAGACCTATGGCAACACATCTTAAGAGACTGAATGCAAGAGTCATCAAATGAACATTCTTCTGACTCCATAACCATTTATTTGTGGACACAGAACCAATTTTGCTAAATATATCATCTCAATCACATTTATTTTTGGACACAGAACCATTTTTGCTAAAATTATCACCTGAATCACTTCTACCCTGATTTATTGTCAAATTACCCACAGGAAAACATTTATCTAGTTTGTGTAACATAGCATCATTCAATACGTTCTCTCCCAAGTGAGTATCTCTTTCATTCTCAAACTTTATCAAATTAATTGGCCATTCACTCAACCTATTTTGTTCACCCATATCCTCTCTTGCTTTATTAGCAGACATAGTAAGTGGTAAAGCATTGTCATTTGTTTGAGTTGACTCACACACTTGAGTTAAAGCAGTCTGAGGTGCTGAATTAATTAAAGTTTTAATCTTTGGGAAAAGGCATATTTTAATGCCATCAGATGCACCTGGTTTACAGTAACATTTATTACAATACTTATTATTTTCCTTAAAATTATCTGTAGTAGTTCCATACATAAGGAAGCCTTTACATTTAACTAAATATCCCCTTGTTAACAGATCATTTAAACAAAATTCATCCATAATTTCCATTACAAAAAGAAAGAAATTATCACTTTCTAAATATTCTACTCCACTCAACCCACACAGCCCAACACGCCTAATAAGCAAAGAAGGGAAAATGTGCCTTTGCATCTTCATGTTCATGTGAGACATGTTCCCTCATTTGTGCCTGCTCATGGGGTAGACTGCTTATAGCAACACACTCTCAAAAACAAGTGAACACATCTCCCCAGACTGACTGCAGCATCAGTACTTACTGCTTACCAAATAGTTGTTTCAAAAACATTTGAAGAACAGTCCTCAGTTAACTCATGTGTCCTTAAAAGGATGTTCAAGAGAAGAAATAAAACAAACAGTCCAGGAAACCAATGTAGCTCTAACAAGAACAGTCCTCTGTTATCTCTTGCATCCTTAAAATGACATTCAAGAGGAAAAGGCAATAAAACAGCAGTCCAGGGAACAAATGCAGCTCTAATAATGTCCTTACAGCAAGCACATGTTATTTGATTACCACAAAATCTGGATGAGTGGATGAGAAATAGAAAATTCACCCCTGGGTATCACTCCAGTGGCTCTACTCAACAGAGGCACTAGGAACTAAGGTTGGGTGGCACGATACCATTATAATCCTAAGGGTTAGGCTTGTAAAGGCTCCAGGGCCATTAGCCTAGTACACACCTTGAACATATGAAACAGGAATGATTGTCCTATGTTTCATCTCAAAAATTTGAGAAAATACTTAAGCTAGTAGCTGTTAAATGGTCAACAATAGTATGAGTTCCTTATGTCTGGTATTACATGAATGAAGAAGTTTTTGCCTAGTTAAAAAATAACCATGCATCATGATTTGAGTGTAATTAGCTTGGCAGTGCAGCAACAGTAATATTTAGGCATTACGACCAAGTTGTATTCATAGCCAATTAGTAGATCACTGAAATCAGTGCTGCTTTCCTTCAATGATCCTTAAGTAATTAAAGCATCCACAAAGATATATTCTCAGAATTGTCAGTGCTGGACTGACTAATCATGTGGTTTCTCAGTACAGTTTCTACTGCGTTGTCCATTTCAGGGAACAAAATTCTCTCTCTCTCTCTCTCTCTCTCTCTCTCGCTCTCTCTCAATAACCTTGTTTTAAGTATGCTCAGATGTGCTTCATCTGGTATGTCAACCACTGTTCTTAGCAGTGGCCTTAGAAAAATCAGTCTTGGGCTTCTCATATAATATTTACCACTTTCTCATAGATTTAGTTCACTTTATCAGCTCTTCTGTGTCTTTAATGTGTCAGCCTCTGGATCATCTTTGACTGTTTTATACCGCTATGCCTTTCCCTGTTGAACAGTTCTTTAATCATTTTCAAAACCATGGCCTTCTCTGCATCTTATTCTTTTTCAGCTAAACTGAATTTTGTAGGGCAGCACATCTTGCAATGTGGTTGGTATACCTTTCTCTTAGCTTTTCATGGTTCTTTCCTTCTTCCCTAAGGTAAATGGCTACCTTGAAAGTCACTCCACATTTCTATCCTAAGCTGTCTTGAAGACTACCTTAAAAATGTATGGCACTAACTTTGGGCCTTGTCTCCCTTGGCTTTAATAATGGCCATTAAGGATGTTTTTTAGGATGTATGATCTATCAGCAAAGTGAAGTCATTTCCAAAATGACATATGTAAAAGTATTCATATATCCACCCTACAGCTACAGACTTTTTTCTCTTTGAGAATACATCTTCTCTATTTCACAAAGGTATAGGTACTGTAAGCATTCATTCATTATAGTCTGCTCTAGCTATATCTGAGGGGGTACTGTACTTATGACTGTACAATCTGTATCGATCCACAGTATCATATTACAGTCAGGGTTGAACCATGTTACTAGTTGAATTTAGACTGGTTTTCTATTAATATTGACACATTTGGCATATGTTTAGTCAAATGCTCAGTCTTTCTTAGTTAACTCTCTCAATTGGGGATGTTAATGTGCTACCACGTTTTATGAACTGTAGATTTTCAAACCAAGTCAGTTCCTAGCATTAATATGGTGTTAAGTTGTGTACTGACTGAATTTGCTGTGGTTTGGCCTCCCACTTTTTGTAAGACTATGAATTCACAGGGCTTTAGTGCGCTCTTTTCAAACTTGCAATTTCTGCATTAAACCATTTTGTCTCGGTCTTTCAAGTGCTGTCTGCTAGACTTTATCACATTGTGTCCTAATCATCTTCTGTCTGATTAACTTTTTAGCAGCAGGCATCCATTATATTACCTTTTGAAAAACACCCTGAAATATGTCTGCAAAAGATTTAACACCCAATGTACATCTCATATCTTTTAGAACCAGAATAGGTAGAAAAAAGTACTTATGGACTTACTCTCATAGAACTCAAGCTTACGGTAGCCTGACTTAAGATCAAGTTTAATGAATACAGCTGTTTTAATAAGCTGAAAAAACACAAAAAATGCCACAGTGGAACAAAGTACCAGTGGAAATAAAACAATAAAATCCAAAAGACTTCTAAAAATCCACAAGGTAAACCAAGGCAGATGTGATAAAAACCAGTTTAATGAACGGTAAGCGCTTTGATAAAAAACAGTTTAATGAACGGTAAGCGCTTTGATAAAAACCTGGCGGCAAACTGGGAGATCTTAATAACATTCTAGAACAGCAAGAGAGCAGTTGGATTATTAAGCTACACAGCAATACACCACCAGGTTTGAATACCTCTCTCCCTTTAAAACCCTTTCTTAAAAGGCGGAGACTATTTAAGTGATTTCATTCTGTGATAGGTTAGTTTGAAATGCTATGTATTTTATAAGCAGTGTATGTGAATTTGTATTTTTTATGGTCTGAAGAAGTGCTCAGGATAGCATGAAAGCGCTTACCATTCATCAAACTGTTTTTTATCACATCTGCCTTGGTTTACCTTGTGGATTTTTGGAAGTCTTTTGTTTTAATAAGCTGATTGATTATGTCTCTTACGGTTTCTACAAAATGGCTGTCTGTTATGGGTTGATTATCCCTTTTTCTGTCATACCTTTCCCTTCACTTGGGTTTTGAGGTTTGGTGATGTCACTATAGCGAAGACCCATTTGTTAATTTTAGCTATGTCCTTTCTTTCAACTTTCCTTACCTCACATTCAACAATTTTTCATCCTTTGTGGAAGTAATACTTTTGTTCTCTGCAAAGGTATGACTGAATGGTCTACTTGAAGTCTGACCTGATGATTTTCAGTTTGTAAATGTCTTCATACAGATTTTGGTAGTTTTTCAGTAGCACCTCTATTTTTTCTCTAACTTGTATGGTATACTCTGCTTTAGTTTAATAAGTTCTTATTGGATAGATCAACATTGACTGACTATTTTTCTAGCATCATAGAAAACGTTGACACTGTCTATCAGTTCATTTTTGCTGTACTGTCAAACTGGGTACATTAAATGACCCTATCAATATGTGTCTAGTAAAATTAACAAATGAACATTGAAATAAAAGTGAAAATCATGTCCACAAACAAAGAAGAAAGTACTTTTGCAGAGGGGCAAGCCTACATCCCTTTGCATCCTGTTTGTTATTAAATACAGTAACCCAATGGCTGCACAACTGTAGAGAAAATGAAAACATTGCAAAAAGGAAAAAAAGAGTTTTCTGCTCCTGATTTACAACATTAATCAAAGGAAACAGCACAGTTGAACTGGACCACAACAGTTCAAAAGTAAAAATCGAAAATGAAACTTCCCACTCCATCATTTCCAATCTCCGAAACCTGCTTCCCACACCTTGGATGAGAAACATCAAACAACCATGCTCCAAATAATACACTGATAGTGGAGACAGGTGTTTTTTTTGTGGGCTTTGCTAATGCTGGAGTGATATTTACAAGCTTGAAAACACTACCCATGAATAAACAACATGCTCCTGTCAAACATCCATTTATGGAAATTGTTGGTTTGAAGTGAATAAAAATAACTTATTTTATGCCTTCCTTAACACTGATTGTGATCTTTATTTTTTGAAAGTGTCAGTTTACTATTTTTGCTGATGATCTTGAATCTACAAACCTCTTTAATTCCATATTGCCATAAGAGTTTGCCACTTTCTCTTGCTTATTATAGCTATATAAATAAAGTCGGGATTATTAATGCGCTCTGTATTATCTGATATATTAGACTCATTTCTTGCATCTCCTGTTCTGAAGTGACTGCTCATATTGTGATGTTTTCACTGTGCTATTGGTCATTTTGTCTATGGGATTGTTGTTTTACTTAGTCCAGATGATTCTTCTTTTTACAAAATGCAGATTTTTTTACATCAGAATGTGAAGTCCCGTTTGTGCAGATAATTTCTACAGAGTATTTGCAGGCACTATCTGTTGCATTGTTTTTTCTGAGCCTCTGGTCCTGTTTGCCTTATACTGATATATTCTTTTTGTGTATTTCTTCCTGAATTTATACTCAGTGACATTCATTGCTGTCTCTACTTTGGCTTTTCTTTCACTTATTGCTAATGATCTTGTATTATCTAACAGTTTTCATACTATTTCTGTCTCCGCCAGTATTTTTCTTTTGATTTTTTTTCTGCAATGTATGCTTAAATCTTTTACAGACATTTTAGTCATGTATTGTACATATCTGTTAGTGCATCTGCCTTCTGATCAACATTTTTTTAATTTATTTATGCTGAACTGTACATTCTTCTTTGGTTAGGCATATTTTCTCAGCTTGTCTTTTACTGCTGTGTATCTGATTTGTCATTGTTTTATATATTATTTCTACATTCTCACCTACCATATATTGCAATACTTCTAACTGTTTTGATTCATTTATGTTGTACTAAATTGGCAGACAATTATTAAGCTTTGCCAACCACATTTGAAACTGTGAAAGTTTGCTCAATATCTGTATCAAATTCTGTTAAATTCTGTTCCTGAAATGCCATCAACATAACGTGTTAATACTTTTGTAATTATGCTTCCTTGAGCCCTAGATTTGTCACAATCCCTTATACACTTTAACTTTTAGGAAGATGAAAAGCATGTTTTATTTTTGTGTAAGTAATCATTGTACTAGAAAGGCCTAATTCTCTCAGCCCTTATGTAACAATACCTCTTCTATCACACACACACACACACACACACACATACACACACACACACACACACACACACACACACACACACACACACACACACACACACATGGAAGATCCCAGTTAGAACTTTCTATAATTATTTAAATGAACTAGTATATCCTTATTTCAAGTTGGCAACTTCTTTATGTCACTAAGTCTGGTTTCTTTAAGCTGTTGTATCAGATTTGGTAATAGCTAGGCTAGCACAATAACTTACAGACAGCCTTGAACAAATGGTACAATGGTAGCTCAAAAATGTGGAAGGGATATCACTTGGGACAGAAACTGCATCACAACTGTGAGGAGTTGAAGATAAAGCACATTTTACTTGAGAGTATGTAATTATTCAAAAACTATATTAGAGGTGTTCCTATCATGATACAGCATATTCTCTTTCATATATTGTTTAATCACTGGGTGAATATTATTTTATGTGTCTGTGTAAAGGCTGGCAGCACTCCAGTGTTCTAATCTTGAGATTATTGGTAGCTAACCAGTAAGGACACATTATTAACTTGTTCACTCCGGTGGAGCTCTGGAGGTTTGCAGTCTTAACCCTCAATCATTATATCCTGAGCTTTTTGACAAAATCAAGTTATAGCCTCACATTTCAAACAAATTATAATTTCTCTGAGCTGAAAGGGTTATTAGAGAAATGTAAAGGGGAAAGAGTTCAGCACAAACAAATCTTTACAGGAGTTGTGCTTATTACAGTCAAGGTCTTAAACTGGATTTTATAATTGATAATAAAAAAGTAAATATTAATTGTATAATATTGTAACAACTAACAATATATCAGTTAGCAGTCATGTGCCACACTTACTCTCAGGAGCATTTTCTCTATCCAGCTGTGCTAGATAATATGATGCTAAGCAGTTATGTCTGTGTTACTTAGTTGTTGAGGCATTTAGAAAAATATGAGAATTATTACAATATAAATTAATAGTATATGAACAACAATTAATATTTCTTAATCAGCAGAAGACAGAGGTCAGATATCAGTGTAGTTGTATTGTCCATCATGTAAGCTTTAAGATTAACTCTTTCAATAGCTTGAATGAATCATGTTTTTAGAATTGTTAATGCAAATATGAACAAACTATATTTGACTCCTAGAAGCATCAGTAGGATTTAACATCAGACGCACCTGGTCATATCACTGGGCTGTAATGAAGCAATAAAAATCTTGTATCACACTTAAGGCTATACATATTAATCTCCCATGCAGGGGAGTAGCTGGGGTGAAGCAAAGAGGGCAGCTGCTCCAGCCACAAAGTGTTAGGGGGTATGATCCACAGATCCGGTTCAGTCTTCAGTGCTTACCAGCATTTAGAAATAAATACCCTTATGCCAGTATTGAATTGTGGTCAGAACTGAAACATTGCAGCACTCTGCCTGTGGATTAAGAATGTGGCTCTGTCCAGAGTGAGATTACTAGATGGGGAAATATGATAGCCCAGAAAACAAGTCATCAGAAAAAGAAAAAGTAAAAGCAGTACATTAAACGTTACAATACTTTTGATATAGGCATACATGGCATAAAACATGAAATATGTAAGAGAAAATACTGGTAAAAGTCTCACAGGGGCCTAGGTTATTACTAGACAATTTGTCCAGTATACCATTAGAAGCCTAGCCAATGCAAATGCCGGTATTTCTTTCCTCTAAGTATAAGACCTGAAAACACAGCCCAGGAGTGAATTCACAAATCCTCATTCACTCAGAACTCATATTAAAGAACGCTAGGGAGCTACATTATTTCATGGAGACTGGGAACTTCTTCCATATATAAGTTTATCCTTTGGGTCAGATATCTGTCATGCCAACAAGTTCTGGTTATATTGCAATGTAGGTTTAGGTCCTTATGTTAGGTACTGGTGTTATTTCCAGTTTTTCTGAGTATAAGAGATTAAGCAGCATTGGTTCTTTCACAGCCCTGACAGCAAAGCAGAGGTCACCATGCAAGAACCTAAAGGAGATGGAGTAACACAATTGTTAACCAATCTGCAATATAAGGAGCTTATACACAGGATTTTCTTGGTCTAGAAACATTGTAGTTTTTCTAATTAGGCAATGTGTTTTGAAAGGCACGTGTCAAAGGGAGTATGAGTACAAGGGGGAAAATAACTTACTTAGATCTGGAGGATATGCTTTTAGTAAGGAAGTCAGGCTTGTTCAAAAACACTAGTAAATAACATTTTTATTTGTGATCAGTAGTGTTAGACCACCAGCTTTTTCTTCAGAAGGTCAAATTGCCAGAATACTGGAGATTTCCTCTTTTACCATAATGATGAAATGTCAGAGTTTAGATGAGGGGTGTGAAGAGTACAGCACCCCCCTCCAATCAGGGGTGCAAGTGAACTTCCCCCTGGAATAAAGCTTTTTTGTATGTCTTTATTATTTTTGAATGAAATTCACATTTGACAAGTTTTCAGTCATTTGTGATTTTAGTTGTGTGAAGCAATCACAAATGAGTCAGTATCGTGTTGGGGAGCCCCTTAGTAATTAACTGGCCAGGTAGAATGATTGCCTAAACATATGCAATAGTTGATGGTTAGATGACAGCCCCTTTTCTACGAATGCTTTAGTCTTAAGTAATAGTCAAAGCCTTTAGGAGGATGTCTTTTATATGGTAGATGCAGTGGTTCTCTTGTTTCCCAAAGAATACTGAGCTTCAACCTGTTGTCATGACATCAGGTACTAGAATGATTTATACCCTCTTGCATAATATAGGTATTAGAGAGTTAAAGACAGTGCTGAATTTACAATCATCAGTAAACTTTGCTAGCCATAGATACTTGGCATCTGCTCATAACATCATAGAAGTGTATTATGAAGAGGAAGATCCTCAGTTTGGAGCCCTGTGGGATGCCAGTAGTAACAAGTCTTTTCAAGGAAAACATGCTGCCAGCTGTCATTGTGCAGGTTCTGTCAGCTAGCCAGCTTGTATCCAATGAATTACATAGTGAGGATGTTGATTTATACCAGAGTGTGTGACAGCATCAAAGGCTTTAACTAGATTCAGGTAGACAGTGTACACTGATTGGTCATTATCTGCTGCTTCAGTCTCTCCTTAAAGGAAGTCTGCCAGAACTGGTAGACAAGATTTACCTTTTACAAAGTCAAATTTCATTTGGGTTATGGGACTGCAGAATATTAATGCCATTGTTTATGAGTTCCATTCTAATACAATTAATACTGGTCAGACTAACTGGACTATAGTTGCGTTGGCCAATATTAGGGCCACCATTGTGTAGGGATATCTCAATGTCTTTTCTCCAAGCTTTGTGTATGTATTCAGAAAAGAGACTATGAGTGAAGAGATTAGAAGGGAATTGGTGAGGTTATATTTAGTGCAGGAGATAACCTGGTATGTTGTCAGGACCCAAATATTTTTTTCATTGTGCAAATATAATACTTTAAACTATGATGTAAAGAAGTGCATGACAATGCATGCACAACTCACACTGCTGTGCCTTAAGGTTGGTAAAAAGTTTATTAATGTAAAAATGTTATTTTGTAAAAAATGCAAATGTGGAAAAATTATAAAGATGGTTTGAGGTCTACTCTTTATATTCCTTACCTTTAATGTTGGCGATTTAGATGTCTGGCATCAAGAATTAGTCATGAAAATTCATCCAGTCATATATTTTCAGTCTGTAAAAGTGTGTCTGTTCTATCACTGAGTAAATATGCCAGAGATTTGACTTTTGGAATTTTCCAAAAATAAATTGAGTCTTTTTAATGGGTCCCCATTCCTGGAAATGACTGGAGATATATAGGAAAATTACAAAATACTGTTTTTCTTGGCCAAAATCTGAAAAGTTGAGGCCCATAGACATTTTACGGTCTTTGGGATGAGGTCAGTAAGATCTGTGCCACTCCAACAAACACAGAATATATATATATATATATATATATATATATATATATATATATATATATATATGGGTTCCCTTCAGAAGCTCAAAATACTGAAATGTCGAATTTCAGTATTTCAAGCCCAAGAAGCTGAATCCACATAATAACGAAAGTTTAGAAGCGCGAAATTCAAAACCTCGAATAACGGAGGTTTTGAATTTCACGCTTCTAAAGTTCCGATATGGTCATGTATTCAAGTAAGTTTGTGTGTGTGTGTGTGTGTGTGTGTGTGTGTGTGTGTGTGTGTGTGTGTGTGTGTGTTAAGGGATTTGGGTAGGGGCTGTGGTGTGTGCCAGTGTGTTTTGTTGCTGTGATGTGTGTGTGCGAAGAGAAAGTAGCTTGTGTGGTGATGTTTTGTGTGTGTTTGTATGTAGTGCGACCTCAGAGTGAGAATATTTAAGTAGGGGCAGTGTGGGGGGGGGGGTGCAGTGATTATGTGTGTTTGTGTGGTGGATGGTGTGTGTGTGTGTGTGTGTGTGTGTGTGTGTGTGTGTGTGTGTGTGTGTGTGTGTGTGTGTGTGTGTGTGTGTGCAGTAAAACCGTGAAATTCAAAACTTCCGGTATTCGAGGTTTTGAATTTCACGGTTTTTACTTTTCGTTGTTTTGTGGATTCGACTTCTTGGGCTCGAGATACTGAAATTCAAGATTTCAGTATTTCGAGCTTCTGAAGTGAATCCATATATATACATATACACACACACATATATATATATATATATATATATATATATATATATATATATATATATATATATATATATATATATATCATAGTTAAGTGGGGCCCTAGGCAGGGTAATGGATCAGTTCCCTCCCCTGCACCTCTTCCAATGTCTCATTACTTGGTTTTCTCTTCCCAGTTACCATAAACACTATTCATACCTGTCAAGCATACTTTTTTCTTATTTACTTTTACAATGATTACAGATTTGGATTTAATTTAAAATTTTATAACTCAAATGCTAATAGCCATTTGCTAAACACAGCATTCTCACATTGAAAGCAGACTTATCACAAGCAACAGTAAACTTGTCTTTCCTTGAAACTCACATTCATTGAAAATGCATTTAAACTCTCATTTATTGAAAATTTATCAAGTCAGTGCGGGATTAATTGTACCCTGTGCCCTAGGCTGTTTTCAAACCATGGACTCCCCAAGCACATTTTTTAAGACCATGTATAAATGCAGGTGTTCTTTGATTCACCTTCCTGGTGGTTTTAAATTATATTTCTTGTTTAATACAGCAATAATTGTTAAATTATGGTTTAAATTTATAGCTTTTAACATTTTTACCAGTAAGCAGTGAAGCAAAATATACTAACCAATGGCAAAAGTACCCATTTCTGAAAATTTCAGTCATAAAAGGCCATTAAAACTGTCACCATTATAAACCACCAACATCCATACTCAATAGTTACGACTACTTTATTGACTGTGTACACATTACGTCTGACTCCCCACCCTCACCAGCAGTTATATCCATCTTGTTGACTTTATACAACCCTTATTGTAATAAAGAAATAAATAACACATGCTTTATTGGTAGCTTTGGAGGAACTACATAAAATTGTATAAAGATCACTAGCATCATGCCATACGATCCAGTCATGTGCAGCATTATTTAAACAGAAGATTATTTATCAAAACATAAAAATATTAACCAATTGATAACATACGCCAAGTCAGTATGCATAACCTGTGCAAGAATACAAGCCATTTGACTAATTGCACATTAAAGATAACTATTACTAATCCAGAGGCTGCTACTAGCAAATAACATGCATTTCAGTGCTTCATCTACAAATATAGTATATGCTGCCCTTGGAAGAATAAATTGCATATGTTGCATTAAAGATTGATGATGTTGCCATAACATTTCCTGAACCAGATCAGCTATGCAATAGGAAAGGAGGACACTAAGAAGCCTAACCCATATTTGCAATTGCTCCAAAGCACTAAGTATTTGCTCAGTGTTACACAGTATTTAAATAAAAGTGAACAGATTCAAACCATGTACCCTTGCCACAGGAAGCAGCTCATTAACAAGGCAGAGCTTTAGTCCTTTGTGGTAACTGCTAGAGTTAACAGCTTTTAACTAAATGTGTAACTCTGATATTGTATAGAAGACTATCACATTAATATAAAACAATAACTATATAAAGGATGCTGTTGATCAGATGGTTCTGATCATCACTCCAAATAATGCAGGCTATATGACCTGAAAAATGTCAAGCTCTTTGCAGTTGCTGGAGGCTGCAAAAAAGGCACTGCAAAAATATATTATTAAAATGTGACATATTTAGACTATATTAGATAATCCAGACCCATTCTTGAATTAATTCATTCTTTAGCAGAGTGAGTAAAGTAAAACAGTTAAAGACAATATAAATGCTGCAGCAGCTATTATTCAACAATCCACAAGTCATATAAACATTAGAAATAGTACTGCATACAACATATTGGTTTTTTTAGAGGCATAGTTGCTTACAGGACACATGCATCTCTTTTTGTCCTCCCTATTTCTTCTCTGTTAATAAGCATAGCTATCCCCTCTGACATCTCTTAGTATAGGTCTGGTCTACTAAAATGATTATTAATGGTGTATTCTGCAGCATACACCTCCAGAGTCTACAGAGTGGCAAGGTAATGAATCAGCCCCGCACCAGCCACATCAATATGCCATTACTTGGCTTTCTCTCCTCAAATAGTATGTAGATACTATTTTCCTCTTCACTTTTGCAATTATCGCAGATATTTTGATTTCATTTAAAACTTTTATTACAAATATTACAGGTAAAACACTGACACATTTTTCAAACAAAACAAAACACTCTCACATTGAAAACAGACAGCATAAGAAACAGTAAACTTCTTTTCCTTTGATACTGACATTTAGTGAAAATGTATCTAACAAACTATTAAACTACAAGAGACATGCTAAGATTTATACTCAAATAGCATATAGTGAAATTATAATTAGTGTCTAGGTGAAGAGTGTAGAAATTCAAAAGACAAAATTTTGACACTTTTACTAACAGCCTGAGACAGCCCACTGTACACAAGTGTCTCTTTTCATGAGCAGCCCAGGAGTACTGTCTGGTGAAGTAACTTAGCAGAGTCATGTAGAAGGCTAAGGCTGAGAGAATCAAACCATGTACTTCAGGAACAGCTCTTTAACAAATCATAGCCATACTCATCTGCACTAAGTGCTAGACAAACTTTTGTAGCCCAAGCACAGTGCATTTCACACCCATGTGGCTTCCAAAAACAAGCTAAATTAAAAAAATATTTATAGTTAAAATATCAAGATTAAACTCACAGACTTCATGCTGTCCAGTTTATTCACAGCAAAATAATAAACACACATTTGTCATCCAACAGAACAAAGAAACCAAGAATCACATCTAAAGCAAATGGCTCATAAAATAATGCTCTGGTTTACTGCAATCAATTTCCTTCCTTTACACCATAAGTTCTCTGGTTCAAAGGTAGTTATTAGCTTGCAGTGGAGGGGACCTTTGAGGAACCTAGCGAAAATTTCCATTTGCCCCGAAGCACTGCCTAGTTAAGTGACTTGCCCAAGGACAGAGCATAAATATAAGGCAAAATCAAAGATATTCTGCAAAAATGGAAACAGATTAAGAACAGAATACTCTAAACTCATTAAAAAGTTAACAGAAAAACAGGTTTTATACCAAGTACATTGTGAACCACAAAAACATTGAAACTCTGATGCTTGACTATAATCTGCAGTGATTTACTGAAAAAGAAAAAGAAGTCAGTGGAGATGTGGCAGTTGGTATGGGCGACTAAGACTACTGCCACTGACAGCTAAGTTACAGGGTTTAAGTCTCAGTAACTCAGCAAGTTAGTTAACTAGACAGTACCCCTAACTGGGGCATTTCACACACACACACACACACACACACACACACACACACACACACACACACACACACACACACACACACACACTCGCCCCCTTCAGAGTACCTGCCTACTCACATCCCCCCTTGATGTGTGCTGCAAATATCTTTACCTGTTTGTTGTTTGCTCTGAGACCCCTTGCAGTTCTGTGGATATACTTCCAACAACATTTTCCTAGTCAAGTCTCCTGCCCAGAGGTTTGTGTGAGTGCACACTTAAGCAAGCAAAATCTGCTCAATCTGGAGGACAGTGCTGACATTTAAAGGAAAAAAGCGTTTGCAGATGTGACCTGAAGGAAGTGCATGTGCCAATGCTAAAAGACCTTGCTTATTCTCAGGAATTAAGTTTTTTTATGGCCAGGCTAGGCCCCCAACCAGTACCAGGCCCTAGATAGCTGCTTAGGTCACTTTGTACTAGATCTGGCCCTGTGTATACCTGAGAACATCTGGAGTAAAATTCACAGTAGACAGTAAACAGGAATGCTCAGGGGATAGACAAGTATGACCAAATCAGAATCAAAATGTAAAAACAAGGTCACTCCAGTTACCAAAAGAAGGAAGAAATCAAAGATTTTAATAAACACACAAGCAAATATAGCTTTTACAAATAGCTTCATGATCAGCATAAGTGCACAGGATGGGATACTTCTATATGGTGCCAGTCGCTTGCATATTTATGTATACATGCTGTGATATGCAGAATCAAATCACCTTCATGTTTCATATTTCTGAAATATGTCACTTTCATGCATTATTAAATAGAACCAGCATCTTAGTTAATGTAATTCATAATCATTTAAGAAATCACAAATAAGCATATTTTCTGCTTTATGGAATTACTGTGGTGATATGAGGGACTCTCAAAGATGCAACCCATTTATTTGCCTTAATGTTGTTCAAATTATTTATCATGCATTTTTTTCTCTTTATCTTCCTTTCCTCTTCATCTTGTCTTGCTTCTGACAATGCTCGGACCTCTTGATAGTGGTCATTATGAGAAATTGCATGACTATGAGGCCAAAATGAAAGCCTATTCCTTAGTTATTTATGTAAAACAGATGTCTATGCAGTCACCAGCTGCAGAAACAGGACCTGCCCAGCTTTTCTCCTTCTTAACTGGAATTTCCCATGGAATCCTCAGTATTTATAAGTGTCAGTGATTTAATAAATGGACTCATCTCTGAGAGTTTAGTTTACTGAAATTTAACTAATGATAACACTTGGGAAGATAACTGAAGATTTAGCTGAAATCTAATAATAGTTTATAGTTATAAGCTTTAATTAACCCAACATTGTCCTTATAGTATCTTTTCTCAAATCTGTAACAAAGATATGGCATAGTATTTTTGGTTGAGCTTCATATTACAGATTTATCTATTTCTGGAAGATTTGCATGACTTGTTTGAGCTGAATAATTGAGGTAAGAATTTATCACCAATTTATATGGTGACATAATTTTGTATAACATAGCTATGACAGATTTAGTAGTCTCTTCTGGCAAATGGATTTACATAGTTCAACAAAGTTGCTAACCCCTTTTCACTATTTCCATCATGGTTTTGCATTTATAAGCAGTCTAATAGTTCAAACAAGCAACCAGTCATTTATTAAACTAGTCCATATTTATATATAATATTATATATAGGTAAAATAGTGGCTTCCTTTAAAAACTGACTCAATACGCTATTTTTCACTATCACGTCATCACCTTATTTAAATTAGAAACTTAGAGATATGGCAGAGTCTTCTTTTTGTTAAATTTTATGATTAAGTACAGAGTTTTCAATGATGTCTGTCCACCTTTTTCAAGCAGCTGAGGAAAAAATACTTGATGTCTCCTTCTGAATTAGAGTCCCGTTTGGTTATAATGACCCATATATGTACCCAATGCTTTAACCTTGCAAGGGCTTCTGCAAGAAGCAACTACAGAAATCCATCAGCTGTCCCTTATTTGCTTTCCAGAGTCACATGTTATAATCAGCTACTGTATCACACTTAGCATGAGCCTGCTACTTACTTTCACTTAACTTGACCAGTTAAGGCCCACCATTAATCATTTATAGAGACATGCAAAGATGAGGGGTCAACAGTAATTGTTCTGTTCAGCCAACGACTTGAGTTTGGTTCCTCGGTGTAGTTTAGATATGTCAGTTGATTGTAATAACCTTAGAAAATTATAACCAACAATTGGAAAATTACAGTGGGGAACAGTGATCTTCCTAATACAGTTGGAGACTGTCCATTATTATAGCAAAAGTCAAAGTATTAAACAATTATTACAAAATGAGAGTACAAATATTCTTCCACTTATTACCCAGAAAACATTAGGCACTTTTAAATGCAATGGATGTACTGCTTGTAGATTCATTCATGAAGAACCTTACATTTCTTCAGAACATTTACTATTATCCATCAAGGTCCTGGGCAGGTTTATTTGCTGCACAAAAGGTGTTGCTTATATTGCAGTGTGCAGTGGTTGTTCAGGCTTCTATGTGGGTATGAATACTAGAAGTCTAGAGAAAAGAATCAAAGAGCATGTCTATGCTATCAAAGTAAAAGATAATCACAAAGCTCTGTTCAGTCAGATGCAAGAGCTATAAAAATGTTTATTCACTGTGCTAGAACAAGTGATGGAAGACAGAAGAAGGGGTAATTATAAAAATCATTTTGAGAAAAAAGGAGACTAAATGGCAGATTAAGTTAGCAGCAGTCCACCCCCTTCCCCCAGGTTGAATGAAACCATTAATATCAAATGTTTTCTTAGTGATCACAAGTTAGTTATCTAATAAAGGGCTAACATGACATTTTTAAATGGTTTTAATTAATTAGGTTTCTCCATTAATTATGTCTTTCAAATGACTGGTTAAATAGTTTTTTAGATCAGTATTTAAGGATTTGATTTGATTTTACATGCCGCGGTGGTAAGCGGTAGCGTTGTTACTTCACAGCAAGAGGTTCTCCCATTCGATTCTCAGCGTGGCTTGGGAGTGCCTTCTGTGTGGAGTCTGCATGTCCTCCCCGCGGTTGGGTAGCGTTCGAAAGACATGCGTGCGTAAATAGGCGTGCCTTCGTTGAAGGTTGGGCATCGAGCTGGCACCTCAGCGTTTCGTAAAAATCTACTGCCAATCATTAGCGGACTGGAGTTCCGTTGTGGCGACCCCTTACCGGGAAAAAGCCGAAAGACAAACAAAAACAACATTTAAGGATTTGATTTTATGTACTGTTGTATTTCTGATGAAGTCTTTTATCCTTTGACAAAAATGACTATTAAAATGAAATGCGCTAAGATTCTTGGAGCTTGGTCCTTTTTAATGCACTTCAGTGATTTTAAAATTTATTTGTTGTTTGCTACACTGTTTTTTCGGGAGTTTTTCCATTTTATTTTTCTTTCTTTTTTGTTTTTTGAAATAGGCATATGTGACATATATTGCGAGACAACTGGTCATATGGATGGGGAAAAAACATGTCATTTTCAGCTTTGTGCCACTGAAATCCCAGAAGGCGTAACAGACACTGCTTTTTGGAATCAGAAGTGAGACTCGAAGAGATTGAAAGGCATGCTTTTACTGAACATGTAACAGTGAGCAAGAAGGCAGCTCATTAACAAACAGGATATGTCATAGGATTAGAAGGGAAACTACTGGATGCAATATATTACTAATAAAATAATTAAATGAGTGCTGAAATACCTATACAAAAGTTAATCAGATATGCAGAGGTTTCTCTTCATGTGCTCAAGAAGGAATTGCTCACTTATTTATTAATTTACTTATCTGATTATTTATTTATGTTTTGCATACATTATTTGTTCATTCATTTATTTATTTAATTGGTTTATTTGTTTGTTTGATTGTTTGTGTGTGTGTTTGTTTGTTTGTTTGTTTGTTTGCTTTGTTTGTTTGTTAAAGGGTGATGGCTGGTACAAAACCCTTTTCAGTCACAACCGAGGCCTAAAGGCATTCAACGATAATTCAAAATATACCATGACAGAATGAATAAAACAGTGCAGGGAATAAGTTGTGAGTTAAATATTTAAATGAAGTACTGGTGTTAAAATAGGCAAGTAAAATAAGTATAACATTTAAACAATCCAAAGTATATACAGAAAAGACAAAATAACATACTGTTAAGTTGAGGAGAGAAAAGCATGCTGTCATCATCTGGTATCATGCACTCACACATGAGGTGTAGATCACGACTATGCATTCTTTTAACCATCCGTCTAAAGCATGTATAGTTGTCCTTCTGGGCTAAGTGAGATTAGTGTTTTTTTTTTTTTTTTTTTAAGAGTAGGACTTTTGATAACTGTGATGTCATTAGGCAGTGATTTACAAGCAGACAGAGTGAGTTTGTGGAAAGATCTTTCAACAGTATCTAGCAAAAATTGATGGTTATTTAATATGAGTGACTTGGAACTTTACTCTAAGTAGAGGATAACACTTTTCATAATGACATTTAAAGTGAGAGCACTGAGTAAAGAAATTGACCTTGCAGTAATAGGAAGGCATTTACGTTTAGCTACGGTGATACAATCGTGCTCAGACGAACCACAAAGGTGAATAAATCAAGAATTCTATAGGTTCATAGGTATTTACTAGGCTAACAGCCACAAAGGCCTTTTTAAGCATAGCCATGCATCCCAAATCTCTGACAAGTTCTGGTACCCTTGTTATGTATAAGCAGGGGCTTGGGAGATGAAACATTTACAAGCAGGGTTCTGGGAGATGAACCATTTACAGGTTGCCTGTGTTCATTAGAGACATAGGTGCCAAGCCAGGGATGAATTTCCTGTTCCCCATCCAATTGATCAAGTTACACTTGAATTAGTTTACGAAGGAACTCTGCTTCACATGGATGGGGAGTCTGTTCCAAAGACGGGGTATGTACCTGTCTCTCCAGCAGGTCCTATTTATATCACAGGCAAGGTTTAAGTCTTTAGAATGGGTAATTCTGGTGCTGCTTGTTTTGCTCATATGCAGGAGGTCCATCAGAGAGGGATCTGACAATGCCTTCTATGCTAGGTATAGATCTCCCCTCAACAGCCTATAGGAGACGGAATACAGGGATAGAGCAATGAGGTGGTCTGCATAGTACATTTTACTTATGCCCTGTATTCTTTTAATGAGGAACCTCTGTGGATGTTCCATTTGTTTGATATGCCTGGTTAGGTACATACTAAAGGGGGCATTGTACTCAATTATAGGTCTGATGAATGCTGAATGCAGGGGAACAATGACTTCCTTGGACCTAGATGTCATACCTTTGTTTATAAGTTGCAGAGCACAGAATGGTTTCCTCACTAATGTAGACATGTGATGATCAAAGGCCAGATTACTGTCTATGTGTGTCCCCAAGTCCCTGACTACTGGGTCAACTCAAAGGGGTGTGTTGTCAACATGATAGTTACCTGGGGTGGATGACTTTCCAAAGGATACTATTATGCATTTCTTGGCATTAAGTTTTAATCCATGGCTCTGACACCAGTTTTCTGCCTGTGTCAGCCCTTCCTGGAGAACATTTGTGTCTCTGCAGGATTCAAAGACTGCTCCTAATTTGCAGTCATCTGCAGATTTAGTCAGCCAGAGACCGCTGATATTGTCCTTGACTTCTGAGAAGTAAATGCCAAAAAGGAGTGGTCCAAGGACTGATCCCTGAAGGATTCCACTTGTGACTGGCCTCTTTGTAGAGTTGGTCTCCGCAATTTTAACTTCCTGGGTCCTGTCTGTGAGTCAGTTGGCTATCCACTGGGTGATATATGGGTTTGTACATAACCTATTGAGTTTGGCAAGAATGCCCGAGTGGGGTATTGTGTCAAATGCCTTGGCCAAGTCAAGGTAGGCAGTGTGAACCATTTTGCCCTCATCCATTACTTTGGTGACCTGCTCAAAAAAGTCCACCAGATTGAGTAGGCATGATCTGCCCTTGACAAAACCAAACTGGGTTGGGTCCAGTATTTAGAGGTTTACTATATCTTTATTGATCATTTCCATGATAATTCTTTCCATGGCTTTGCATATAAGACTAAAGAGACTTATGGGTCTGTAGTTTCCAGGCCCACCTTTGTGCAGAGGGATGACTACTGTTGTTCTCCATTCATGAGGCATGAATCCTGTTTGGAGGCTACAGTGAAATAGCAGTTCCATAGGGCCTGATAGGTTATGTTTCACGCTATTTAGAAGGTATCCTGGGATATTGTCTGGGCCCTATGATGCAGTGTTCTTGACCTTAGAGAAAGCATTATGGATCAGTTCCCTCATGATAGCAGGAGGAGTTATATTTGATGGTATTTCCTATAGGTTCATAGGTTCGTAGGTATGTACTAGCCTAATGGCCCTGGGGACTTTACAAGCCTAGCCATAGGATTACCCTGGCATCATGCCACCCGACCTTAGTTCCCAGTACCTATGTCGAATAAAACCACTGGAGTTATGCCCGGGGTGAATTTTCTGTTTCCCATCCATTCAACAAGATTTCTCTTGAAGAGGGTCAGTGAGGTTGACATGAATGGGAAGTCTATTCCATAGCATGGGCAGTCTCTGAGTTATGAACTTGTCCCTCCAGCATGTTCTGTTGATTGTAGTAATGAGGATGAGGTCTCTGGAGTGTGTGGTGTGGAGGGATTGGGATTTCTTTAGATGTAGCATTTCTAACAGAACTGAGTCAGATATGGCTTTGCAAGTCAAGCAGGATCGCCTCTAAGTAGGCGATATGAGACAGATAATAGTTGGAGTTTTTTGAGTCTGTCCATATAGGACAAATGTTTAAGGCCTAGGATCACCACTGATGTGGTAATTCATGGGAAACAGGTTTTTCCTAAAGGGGATGATGACACATTTTTTGGCATTGAGCTTAAGGCCATGGTTCTGACACCAACCATAGGTCTCAGTGAGGCCATTCTTTAGGATTTCAACATCACTTGGGGAGTTAATAATAGCTCCCAACTTGCAATCATCTGTGAACTTTGTCAGCCAGGGTCACTTTGTGTTGGCCTGGACTTCAGAGAAGTAGATACCAAACAAGAGAGGACCCAGGACTGAACCCTGTGGGACTTCACTCATGACTAGTTGGCAGTCTGACTTGGAGTCAGCTACCTTCACACTGTGGGTTCTATCTGTGAGCCAGTTTGCAACCCACCTAGTGATATAGGGGTTGATGCCTAGCTTAGTGAGTTTTTCTATGATTCCTGAGTGGGGAATGGCATCAAAGGCTTTGGCCAGATCAAGGTAGGTTGTATGAATCACCTTGCCTTCATCCACAGCTATGGTGACTGACTCAAAGAAGTCGACCAAGTTGAGCAGGCATGGTCTACCCTTCACAAAACCAAACTGTATGGGATCCAGAATTTGGAGATTCCCTATATCCTTGTTTATTAGGTCCATGATGATGTGTTCCACAGCTTTGCATATCAGACTCATTAGGCTAATGGGGCGATAGTTCCCAGGGTCTGTAGTCACTCCTCATTTGTGAAGAGAGATGCCTGTAGCAGTGCGCCATTCAGTAGGGACAAAGCCTGAGGTGAGGCTGTGATTGAACAGGGCACACAGGTGAGGTGCCAATTCACTCTGTAGTTGATGTAGAACACAGCCAGGGATGTTGTCAGGTCCCATAGAAGCTGCATTCTTGACCTTGGACAGTGCTGTTGTAACCTGTGCAGCAGTAATACTGGGTGCCTGACAATCTACTGATACTGTGATTGGTCCTTGAGGGGAGAGGGATAAAGTTGGCACTGAATCTGTCTATCTGTTGGCTTGGTATAGGAGGTACCATTGTGCAGTAGCTCAGAGCAAATCTGGGTATTGCCGTGGAGATTCTTTGTATAGGTATAGAAGGCCTTGTGGTTGTCTCTACTATCTGCTACAATTCTGTTTTCATAGCTAGCTTTAGAGGATTTGATGAGGGATCTCAACTTTTTGTTGAGGCTGATAAGGGAGTTTTTTCCATTCTTGGGACTTCATGTTATTCCGCATCAGTTTCCTCCTTCTGTTGTAGAGTTTGTTTATTTTTTATCTTATTCTATAAATAAATACAAGTTTGTTAGGGCAAGACTGGTGCATTTTGTTTGTTCTACAGTTCTGCTGATTTTGCACCTTTCCTTACCCTGAGCCATTTGGTTAGAGTTTGTTTATGGCAGGGGACCACCAGATTGGCTTCCTTTTTTTGGAGGAAAGCGTCTTGGTTCTATTGGGTATGGCGAGATCCATACATTTGTGTACGCATTCGTACAGTGCATTGGTGTATGTTTCGGTGGTCATGCAACTATTCTCCATTTGCATGGGTACCATGAAGTTAGCCACATCTGTTTTTAGGATCCCAAAGTTAGCTTTGGAGTGTTAGATATTATGAATATAAGGCTGAAATTAATTCTGTTCTAAATATGCTGAAAGAAAAAGCTTGCTTAAATGCAGAAACAGAGTTTAGTAATATGTGATTAGCAACCATACTAAATGACTGTGGCTTAAAAAAAAAGGAACTTGCTTATGAGTGTATTACACACACATCAAGAAAGCTGACTTCTTACAGACATGACAAGAATGTAATCTGCATTCAATGGACAACAGGACATGTTTTTCTAAGAAAGTTTAAAAATATGCTTTTCTAAAAAAGTTAATCCACAAGGCGTTTTCTTGAAGACAGTTTACTTATCATCATTTGCACAAGAACAGATGTGTCAGCATTTGCGTCATCAAGGCAGTATCTTTCCAAAACCAAGAGGGTGTGTGTTTAACTAAAAATATATAAAGTCTGTAATAAATCTAGTTATGTTAGAGGTATGGTAGGGACTCATTTGTCCTGAGGTAAATGTTATATCTCTCACATCATCTGTACTATATGAAAAGTAAAGTTGGAACAGTACTTTAAGCTGCAACGTTTGTCCAGTTTGGTTTATTATAAAGGGTTATTACTGGGTTTATAGTCAGATGCTGTATCAGTGTATATTCTGCAAGTTTCTTTGGTAAACAGACTGTGATAATTAGACTTTGATTTCAGCAGCCAGAAAGACTGAGTGTCTTAAGAACACTTCAAATCCCACAGCAAGCAAGAAGCAAGAAGCAGTAAGCAGAGCCAAATATTTTTTCAATGGCGAGCTAGCCAGGAGTCAAACCTAGAATCTTCTAAGACTGAGTGTCTTAAGAACACTTCAAATCCCACAGCAAGCAAGAAGCAGGAAGCAGTAAGCAGAGCCATATATTTTTTCAATGGCAAGCTAGCCTGCATTTGAGCCTATAATCTGCATTCAAACACAGGGGGAGTGATGGTAAGCCCTGCAGAGGGTTACTTCAGTTAAATTGCAGTAACTAACATTTGTACGTATGTGCCAATTTTGAACAGAAGTATTCCAGTTTATGCAGCTTGCAGTAGTAAAGTTTTTTAGACGTCTACATCCAGAGTGAGACAGAAGTTCCAGTCGCAGTGCCATAATTTCGCTAAGAAAAGGTGGATATCCACTAGCCCAACAGTCCGCTGCCTGTTGTGCTTTCCCAGCTTCTCAAGTGACTTTGAAAAATTTCTAGTCATCAGCAACAACAGCCTGATCACCTGTTTTCTTGCTCACTGGTAAGACTTTTTTCTACGTCACATTTTTTAGTATGGATGCTATTCGACAGTTTGGATATTAGACAGTTTGGATATTAGACAGTATGGCTATTTTCAGACATAATTCAAGCAAATGTAAAAAATTGCAATGTTGGTATACACAGCACATTAGTGAATGTCAAACCTTAGTAGGGCAGGTTGATAGTAAGGCATTATGCAAATGTATTACAATATTTAACTGGTATCTCAAAGAAAACCATGTGAAATATGACAAATGTTTATTGTGTGCTTCAACAAAAACTGCATTTTGTGTATTATGTCATAAAAAGTATTGCATCATATTGCTAAAAAAATAGACTGTAAAGACAGATCTGGTCATGATAAAGAATTAACTAAGGGTAAAGTGCTTCTATTATATTCAGATATTGAACAGTTATGTCTTGTCACCACATGCGAGTCAAATCAGTTACTGATAGAACCCCTAGTACATTTTGTTACAAAGGAATGTAGTAAACTTCTAAAAGACAGACACAATGAGTTCAGGAAGTTTAGACAAGTTATACATACATCTTTTCAAAAGTGCATAGAAGTTTCAAATTCAGCAGAACAGCTTACTAAAAATGTCAGAAAGACCATGCAATATTACAGGAGACTCTTAAACAACAGTTACAAGATGAAGAAAATAGATTAGCTGAACTGACAGAGACTGACTTCCTACATACATTGGGAAAGAGTAGGAAACTACAGCTGATCTGTACAAAAGAGATATATTTTATAATATGTTTGTGTTTTGAAAATGGTTAAGCTTACATGGTAGGATGGTAAAATACAAATCATTCTCAAATGTTTAAAACTTCCATTCAATTAAAGCAATGTATTTATCAGTACTACAGTAAAGTAGAGCATATGACTGCCATTCTCATAGCATAGTCAAAAGGTAAACAAAACAGTTCTAATGTATAAAAATAGTTAATAAGAGTAAAGATTTACATCCACAACACTGACATGCTTGTATAAAGATTTAAAGTGACAAGACTGACATGCATGTATTTTCTTTTTATACAATGCACAAGAATAACAGGCAGACAACAGCAAATTTAAATAATGTAAATATAAACGTATCTTAGTTAAACTAATATCTATTTATTTTTTACATTTTTTTGTAATTGTATAATAACACCACACCAAACAGTTAAAGTTCTGAATTTTAAAAAGAAATAAAATCACAGATGGAATTAGTCAAACAGTCTTTGTACAATGAAGTCAGAACAGTTAAAATACTGAAATCAAAAGTTAAAAAAATATGTAAGCTAATTGTAAAATAATGTTTAGTTTGCATGGTTATGCAAATTACAATCACATTAAAGGAAAAATGCCAAAAGAATTAACTATAGTTTACATAGTATGAAATATGAGCTCAGACCTTCCTAGACTGAATGAATAGTTACAGGAAATGTTGGAAAGATAAGATAAACAACAAGACTGATTGCCAGACAAGTAGCTTGAGTTTTTCTAAAGCATCATTGTTATTAAAACATACTTGTTAAAATGCTCACATGCAACACTATTTGGTAATTATAATAAAACATCACAATTGTGCATATATGTCACTGATAAAAATTAAAAAAAAAACTTAGTTACATCAAGTATAGCCAACAGATGGGTTATAGTATACATACAGTTTAAATAAAGTAGACAGGAGGGTACAAATAACTACTACTAGTAGAAATAGACAGCAAAGGCAACAGAAAAGATGATCAAATCAGACAAAGGTCTATTGTTTGGTAACTTAATAAAATAAATGTATAACCACAGTGTTGGGCTGACATACATTCTATTCTCACAGTATAAAGCAGATAAACAGTGCTGCAGTACTACAGGGGGAGGGGTACTGTCTCAGTTTTACACTGACTGTATAAGCAGTATTGCACAAGAGTCAGAAATAAAGCTACAGAAAAAAATAAACAACAAGGGTCTAAAATAAAGCTACAGAAAAAATAAACAACAAGGGTCTGAAATAAAGTTACAGAAAAAATAAACAAGGGTCTGAAATAAAGCTACAGAAAAAATAAACAACAAGGGTCAGAAATAAAGCTACAACAAAAAAATAATATTTCATTCCTTCTTGACAATACTCTTTTAGGGGGAAGGAAAAAACAGGTATTAGTGCATTAAAAATATTGGTAAACAGATTGAACCTGACAGAATAAGATATTTTACAAGTTGCTAATAGCTATCATTCTAGTTATTATTGTATTGTTTAGTATTAAATTGTATTTGCAACATGTTAAATTGCAAAACTATACAAAATATGACTTAAAATTGCTTTATTAAAGCTATACAAGAGAAAGTAAAGATATGTAAAAATTGAACAAGAATGGTCACTATTTTTAATATGTTTTTGGCAAGACAATGTTGGTATGCAAACAGCATAGTTGCTTCTGGTGTCAATTCCACTAGATACTTCTAAAGAGACATAAAAGTTTTCCAAATGTACTTTATAGTCTTTGTATGTACAAATGCAGAAAAAATCAGTACAAATGACAGTCTTTGTATATACAAATGCAGAAGAATTCAGTGTGTAAATACATACTGTACAGAATACATTGTAATGAGTTTAAAAGTAATTTGTCAAGTTGTAATATCACTGGTTTTACCCCAGTAAAATAATTGCTTTCAAATATTTTTTATCTAAGCCCAGTTCAGTATTTTACCAAGATGTTAATGAGCTGTTCAAAAACATGATCACAATGTTATGGTTAAAATGACATTGAAACTATATATTTTCAGTATTGTATAAATGCTTGCAGTAGCACATGGTTCTTGTCTCTTATAGTTAATTCAACAGTTGCAAAGAGTTAATGAAACAGTTCTAAGTCATAAATTAAATTCTGTAATTGCAAAAGAATAAATTAATCAAGTTAAACTAAAGCAGACACAGCTCATAACTGATAAAATAATTTCACAGAATGGTCTGCAAAAGAAAAAGTTGTTAAATACATTCAGTTTGGTAGTAATACTTTAATATAATTGTATTAACTATGTAAAATTGCATTTTGATTTGTTGTATCAAAAGACTAAAGGTTTGTTTCTTGTGTTTTCTATATAATGTGATAAAAAAATACATATCAGTTTAAAATGTTTTGAGTATGTTTAAAAACAGAGGGAATTGTTAGATATTATGAATATAAGGCTGAAATTAATTCTGTTCTAAATATGCTGAAAGAAAAAGCTTGCTTAAATGCAGAAACAGAGTTTAGTAATATGTGATTAGCAACCATACTAAATGACTGTGGCTTAAAAAAATAAGGAACTTGCTTATGAGTGTATTACACACACATCAAGAAAGCTGACTTCTTACAGACATGACAAGAATGTAATCTGCTTTCAATGGACAACAGGACATGTTTTTCTAAGAAAGTTTAAAAATATGCTTTTCTAAGAAAGTTAGTCCACAAGGCGTTTTCTTGAAGACAGTTTACTTATCATCATTTGCACAAGAACAGATGTGTCAGCATTTGCATCAAGGCAGTATCTTTCCAAAACCAAGAGGGTGTGTGTTTAACTAAAAATATATAAAGTCCGTATTAAATCTAGTTATGTTAGAGGTATGGTAGGGACTCATTTGTCCTGAGGTAAATGTTATATCTCTCACATCATCTGTACTATATGAGAAGTAAAGTTGGAACAGTACTTTAAGCTGCAACGTTTGTCCAGTTTGGTTTATTATAAAGGGTTATTACTGGGTTTAAAGACAGATGCTGTATCAGTGTATATTCTGCAAGTTTCTTTGGTAAACAGACTGTGATAATTAGACTTTGATTTCAGCAGCCAGAAAGACTGAGTGTCTTAAGAACACTTCAAATCCCACAGCAAGCAAGAAGCAAGAAGTAGTAAGCAGAACCAAATATTTTTTCATGCAGAAGTTTTTCATGGTGGTTACCTTTGCAGGCGGTAAGGGGGTGGGAGGTATGTGGGCTTCCAAGGTGATTAGTTTCTGGTCCGATCTAATCAGGGAGGAGTTGACTATTTGTGTAGAGCAACGGTTGCCCATATTAGTAATGACCAGGTCAAGGATGTTGCTATCTCTAGTGGAGGTAAGAACATACTGGCCCAGGGCATTAGAATTAATGAATTTTAGGAAACGTTGGGCAAGTGTATTGGTACATGAGTAGTTTTCCTAGTTAATGGAGGGGTAGTTGAAGTCACCCAGTATGAGAGTGTTAGGTTGGACCTTAATATTCTCCAGGGTGCTTAGGAATGTGAAGTGTGAGTCTTGGGACATGGTTGGGGACCTATAGCAGGCTACGACCTGAATTGCTGTCTTACCCAGTGTTAGTTGCACCTCTCATGCATTGTGTTGGGCTACCAGTCTGGAGGTGTGCACATCCTTTATGAATATGGAAACACCACCACCTTTGGAGCTTCGGTCCAAGTTCTGGGGCCGAAAGGTGTGGAATGAGTTATAGCCTGGTAGTGCATGGGTGCTTCTGCTGCCTTGAACCAGGTCTCTGTTACAGCACAAATGTCGATGTTCTCCATTTTAAGGAGTACTTTGAGTGAGTGCATTTTGAGATTTTGACTTCTAGCGTTGAGTAGCATGACCCTCAGATTGCATTTGTTTGTAGCTGTTATGGTGGTAATTTGATCTTTGGAACACCACCTAAAAAAAGGCACTATAGGAGTGGCAATAGCCTTGGCCAGTATCAGGAAGCCCAGGGGTGACAGATGCAGGCTATCTCTGGCAAAGCATCGAGGTCTGTCAATCATGTCATCACAGGCAGATACTGGATCCCCTTAGAATGACACCAGAAACTTAGCCAATTGTTGAAATCAATCAGTTTCTGCTTGTACTGGGGTATCACTCTGGGTGATGGTAGGATGCTGCTCAGGGCTAGGGTCATACCCACCT
The DNA here is from genome assembly GCF_019279795.1 of Protopterus annectens. Lineage (NCBI taxonomy): Eukaryota > Metazoa > Chordata > Ceratodontiformes > Protopteridae > Protopterus > Protopterus annectens. The sequence continues at coordinate 1,263,415,909 of NC_056745.1, forward strand.
GGGCTACATAATCCGAGAGCTCCTCCATATCTCTTTTCATGTAGTCCAGGGAGGTACGTCTCAGGTCATTCACACCCACATGTACAATGACAGAGTCATATTTGTACCTGTTGTTGAGGGACCTGAGTGCATGTGTTATGTGGCAGATCCTGGCACCTGACAGGCAGCTGACGGTTACTTTCTCCTTATTCAACCTAGTGAGTGGGACATCAGTGTGCCTCACTATCGAGTCACCTATGACTAGTGTGTTGGGCATGCTGTTTTGCCTTAGGGGCTTTGGTTGAGTGGCACACTGTTTAGGAGATTTATGTGTCTCATGATTAGTGTTGTGTTGTGGTGGTCGAGCTTGTTTCTGCCTTGCAGGTCCCTGCTGTTTGGGTAGATTTTTATTGAGAGCCTCCGTGAAGGTGGGTTTGTGGTTTGTGTTTTTATGTGAAGGCAGTGCTGGTGTGTGTTCTGGAGGGCTATGTGTTCCATGTGGTGTGGTGCAAGTGTTGACCTTCTCCTCTTGACCAACTATTCTGGTCTTGACTGGAGTGAGAGAAGGTTGAGGTTAACATATTACAAAAGGGGCTAACACAGACAAATGATTGGTACCAAAGCCACGGACTAAAGCTAGACACAAAAATGTGCATTATTATTATCTCATTTGGCAAAGAGGAAGTCCCTGCAAATTACAATATTGACAGCATCCCCCTTAAGCTTAAACCCAGTGGTACGAAATTTGGGAACACAGGTCGATAGCAATCTAAACTTCAATCACCATGTGTCTACTGTGGTAAAGATAGCCTTTTACGCTGTGCATCTCATAGGTAAGGACATCGCATCCAAGACTAAGGATAATTCCTCTGTACTCAACCCTCATCAGACCACTAATAGAGTACAATGCTCCCTTTTGCATGCACCTCACCAGACACCTGTATCAGCTGGAGAAACCCCAGAGGTTTCCACCAAGAAAATTCAGGGTCTCCAAAACATGACATACATGGAAGGACCAAAGGTCTTGTCCCTGTACTCTGTATGCTACATGCTGCTGAGATGCAACTTGTGCCTGGCCTACACAATGATCTCTGACCCTACTCTAATGGAAATGCTGCACATCCGCAAATCACATGGGATAAGAGCCATTCACTCCAGGGATCTCAACCTAATCTGTGATATTATTAGAACATGCTGGAGAGACAGCTATATCTCCCAGAAATTGCCACTCCTGTGGAGTAAACTCCCAATTCACATGAAGCACAGTTCCTCAATGACCAAATTCAAGCACAACCTACTTAACTGGATGGGAGAGTGTAAATTTACCCAGGGGATGGCACCTATGTCCCTAATCGACAGAGCAGTCAGTGCTGCTTATAGACTCACTCTGAGAATAATGACCATCTAACCAAGGTCCATTAAGGAACATGAGTATAACATGGCTAGGCTTATAAAGACCCTATGGGCATTAGCTTAGTAACCTCCAATCAACCTGTAAACCTATGTTCATTTTACTAATGAAATTAATGCTGTCCTCCAGTTATGAAAAAATAATGTTTTCTGTGTAACTTTCATACTTAAACCTGGAAATTAATGGCATTCTGTAGTTATGAAGAAATAATGCTTTCTGGGTAACTGTCATAATTAAATCTGGAAGTTAGTGGCATTCTCTAGTTAAGAAGAAATAATGTTTTCTGGGTAACTTTCATAATTAAAACTTTTAAACTTTGCTGTGAGCAGCTCTGTTTTTGAAATCATGCAAAGCATAAAGTAACTGATTCAGGGATGTAATGTATCAGTTACGATACAGTCAGCAGTTTGAAAATGTTTACTCTTCCTGGGAAACAATAAATGTAGATATTGGAGTTAGCTAACATTATTTGACTGTATTAGGTTACTGTTAGTGGCATTTAACATATTTGCCTTACAAATGAGTATATATTTTTTCTGACACGAGATAACCCTGATCAGGTACAACATTTTTGCTATTCCTAAATTCCTATGAAATATTTGTACTCTGCTGTCGAAATAAGTCTGATAATGTTTTTTTTTCTCTGTCTCTCTCTCTCTGTCTCTTTCTCACTGGAGAAATCTCAGCAAAAAGTAAACTCATAAAGCAGTTACCTCGTCTGCTGTTGTGAGTGCAAATTTATCCTGACTTTGCTGTGGTCAGCACGTTAAGGAAACATTATCTCAGAGTCTCTCAGAACTTCATCTCCCTTGGAATGTTAGTACATAATATGTAATGAGCAATATACAGCAATTAAGGCAGTCTTGACTTGCCTGGAGACCATGTAAAAAACAAATTGTTTTTTTCTAGATCTCTCTATGTTGGCATTATACTTACTAGAAAGTTATTTTTTTACAATAACCTACATATCTGCTTAGAGGTCCAATTAAAAATACACACTGACAATATAGACAACCAAGACTGGCAAACAAATCTTAATTCATTACTGTAACATGAAATATGTTTTCTGAACAAGATAATTAAAATAAAAAGTCTTATTTGGTCCAATAATATTATCATTGCAGCTTGATATATGCCTGTTTTCTGCCAAAAGTTAGCTGTGGAGTCAAGTCTCAGTTTTTGAAAGTATCTCTCATCAAATAACGGCTAAATTACCCATCTGGTGCAATTCACAGGACTCATTATAAAAAATGAAATAGCACTTTCCACTTTTCTTATTTACGTTTCTATTTTCTATCTTTGAAAGACATCATGCCCATCAAAGAAGCAACTCATGAACACATTTTCATCTAATACATTATTACACAAATCTTTAAGGATGTGTTTAACCAGCAGTCCAATAACATTCATACATAAAGACAAAGTGATTGAGTTTAACTCCTGAATACCAACAAAGATACAATAGGATAGCTATAGTATATCAGAACTCTCTGCTTAACTGCATAAAACTCATGTGGTGACATATGTACTAAAGTCAAGGGCAAAACTAAATAGGTTTTGATAAAGAGTTTTCTTTCTGTCAGAGAATGGTTGGAATTACCACGCCTGTATGGAAAAAATCTATTTGCTCTATGCTTTGGCGAGTCTTACATCTTGTGTAGGTGAGTATTTACATGTGCCTTTTGGTGACTATTCTGAATCCTTCACCTTGTGCAAGTTGGGGATCACTCACTACATAGGGGATGAGGCATGTGAATCCAGATGTATTTGACCTAATTATGTGAGCCACTGATCCTTTAAATCATTATCTCCTTGACTCAGATGCAGCAAACTCAGAGGTACAAAATCAAGGCTTCTCTACCTCCATGAGGATGCATCTGGGAATGAAGTCGCTTATAAAAAATAAATACACAAATTAAAAACTTAAGTTTTATTTTAAGCAGGATGTCACAGAAATGTTATTTAAACATTTTCTGTCACACATTTATCCAAAAATCCCACCAAAATCTATTCTCTGTATACAAATCAAATCATCCCGCTGGTCAGCTACTTCTAACCCTTTCCTTAGCCAAAAAATGGAATTCTCTCCTTCCATCTCTAAGAATCTCTGAAAACTATGAGCTCTTCAAAACCCAGCTCCATTCCTACCTCTCCTATAAACGGAAGTGCAATTGCACTCTACCTACCTAACCTGCTTAATACATGATTACATTCACTACGCATAAGGTTTCATTCTTCCTTAGTCACCAGGGATTAACCCTATTTTAATGCTACTTTATAACATTCTCAGACGTTTCTAACCTCTGTACAAATTTAACTCTGTACTACTGTTCTCAACCTGTAAACATGTAAATATGCATTATATATTTTTGTCTATGTTGCAACTTAACTTTGCTTAGTTTTGCCATTTTATAGTTACAAGTTGTTTTGCTGATACCTTTACAACTAGGTATTGTATTTTGTTTTACGTATCTTGTACTTTGTATTATGGAGCTTTTCTCCCCGGGCCTCCACTGAAAATGAGCTCTTTGAGCCCATTGGACCTCCCCGGTCATCAAACTGGAAATAAATAAATAATAAATAATTTTTTTGAATTTACATGGGTAATAGCAAATCTAACAAGTCTCATTTTCTCATCTGTCTCCCCATCCTATTTGTGCATGTGTGTATGTGTGTGTATGGATATATTTGTGCGTGCTTGTGTGTGTGTGTGTGTGTGTGTGTGTGTGTGTGTGTGTGTGTGTGTGTGTGTGTGTGTGTGTGTGTGTGTGTGTGTGTGTGTGTGTGTGTGTGTGTGTGTGTGTGTGTGTGTGTGTGTGTGTGTGTGTGTGTGTGTGTTGAATCCCAGGAAGAAAAGAAGAATACTTTATTTGCAATTCTCAAGTTTAAGTTATGGAGAAATGGAGGTATATTTTATCCTAAATGAAGTTCCCTGTGTGTGGCCATTATCTAAGATGTCTGTTACCAGCTCCTCGATCTCATTTCCCTTATTTTTTCTTTCACCTTGTTGTATTTAGGTTTAATATACTTGAACTGTGTTCTTCCTGCTATGGTGTTTGTCATTTCCTTTTTCCATTCAGCCATGAACTTAGTACACAAACATAAGTAGGTGTGGAGTTAATGCCCCCATCATGGGGATGCAGGGTTGCAGGAAGATGTTGCTTTATCATTTGTGACTGGCTAGTTTGAGTTTGGGGGATTTTTCCTGAATCAGTAACAACAGAAATATGTTAAAAGTTTCTAATTAATACTAGACTACAACTCTTGTGGGAGATGAGTTACTACTTGGTCTGTAGATATCAGAGAATGGTAAAATCAGCTGCAAAGAATAGCTCGTGTTATTATAAAGTTGGGGTTTAGGTAAAAGATGGGACAGCCTCCTGTTGATGGATTTTATGGACTGCAAGATGCCATACAGAATGAAGTGAGCTCTGCAGTGAAGATCGGCAGATTAGAGGTAAAGGAAGGGCAGAGTACAAGTGGTTTCACTGAAGGGATGACACAGAAGGAATGTAGTCTTATAAAAGCTTTAAGTGAGTCTATTTAGATGTGAATTTAGCTGATCCATTTACTGTGTGATATGAGGCTATGTGATGACCACTGACTCCATAGAAAGCTGGTAAACTGCAGGACAGTATCACAGCCGTAGAAATGGAGGAATGAATGATGTGGCCTGTTTAGCAGTGAGCCATTGTGAATGTGATATATATATATATATGGGTCTTCTTCAAAACATCTAAAACCCATAACATTAATTATGCCTCTTCAAAACATCTAAAACACATAACATCTAATTTCATAACAATGAGACCAGAACATCTAAAACCCATAACATTGAATTTCATAACATCTAACACTACAAATCACATGAAAATAATGTCCCCTCCACATACAATGATACCAAACTACCAAACACACTTTTACTACGTTTCTGCAGGGGGGCTTGATGCAGTGGGGTTAGGAAATTAACTTTTTCCCACTGTAGTGCGATCTTGGAGTTGGTATATTTAATTTATGGAGAGTGGGGGGGGGCTCCCACATGGTGGGTGCAGGGGGGCTTGCCCCCCCTGCGTAGTAAAAAGTGTGTTTGGTAGTTTGGTGTCATTATATGTGGAGAGGGCATTATTTTCTTGTGAGTTGTAGTGTTTGATGTTCTGATGCACATTTTCGATGTTATGAAATTCGATGTAATGGGTTTATGGGTTTTAAATGTTCTGGTCTCAAAGTTATGAAATTAGATGTTCTGTGTTATAGATGTTTTGAAGTAGACCTATATATATAAATATATATATATATATATATATATATATATAAACACACTTGCACACAAACACACACACACATATATATATATATATATATATATATATATATATATATATATATATAGACAGATAGATAAATAGATAGACAGATAGATATATATACATATAAAGCACACAGATACATATATATATATATATATATATATATATATATATATATATATATATATAGGACACACACACACACACACACACACACACATATATATATATATATATATAGAGAGAGAGAGAGAGAGAGACAGACAGACAGACAGAGTCAGTGAGTCAAGAGATTGGGTAGATTTTATCAAAATTTAGTTCAAGAAGGCCACAAGGCCTTCACTGACAGATATTATACAGTTAAAGAATTCATCTTTTAATCTTTGAAGCTCAAAATTCATATTTATATGTTCTGATTCATTACAAAAGAAAACTAAAACTTCATATTTTCTTCTGAATACTTAAGTTGCTTGAATTAATGTGAGACCATGTAAACAAAGCATCCTGACACACTCTGTGGGCAAATTTTCATTTATTTAATTAACAAAGTCTTTAATAAAATATGACTGTTAATGACATGAAATACAAAGGTAAACGCTGTAAACAGATGTTACAGGATACGATCCTCAAAGAAAAGTTGTGAATGGTGATAAGGCAAAATCAGATAATGTGGAGTAATACATATAGACTAAGTGTGGAGGCTTCAAGTGAAACTGTAGTTAAAATGGAAAGCAGGTACCTAACAGATTGAATTTAGGGATGGCTAAAGGAACATGTTTTATACTTGCCATTGTAAAGGCTTACATATGTTTGGTCATCCATATTACCTTTATTTGACATATGACATATTTCTGTGATGAGATTATCAGCAGAAAAATCATAAAACAAAGGTGCATCTAGCCAGATCATGGTGTTCTGTGACTTCAAAGGGAAGCCATGACTACAATCAATGTCCTTGCTTGGAAGAGCAATAAAATTAGAGCTATAAATAGACCAGCGATGAATACTGTCTGTTACTGGAGTGGTGGTAGAATTGGAGTCTGATAATATAATACTTCATGAAGGGGGTGGAGTGCATTTTGTAGAGATGATACCAGAAACAGAAGTAAGTGGACAAATGAACGAGTGAATCAATAGGAATTGAAACTTGAAGATGTTGGGCATGACTGTAGTACCCAGACACAGAAGAGCTGGAATCCTCTATGAGTGAGGAATCAAAAAAGAGTAATGGGATCTGCAAAGCTCAAGAGGTTACAGAATAGTACAACACTGCAGGATAAAATGAAAATGGACATGAAATAGAGGTATAGGTCAGCGAAATGAAATAATGAATTTTTGGACTAAAGATGAGGGGGAGGATATTACCAAGCCAGTCATTTCTGCGAGAAGGCAGAAAGTTAAAAACATAAAAATTAAAACCATCTTGGGCATGACAAAGTTAAAAGCAGTGCTAGGGCTTGTGGTGGAGGTGTCATGTGATACCTCTTTATGGAACGCATTGCAGACAACTTCTGTACAGTTTTATACGCAACCTTTAGAAGTGTCTTTTTTGGGAAGACATCTAATCCTTAACTGATGAGAGAATGTACGTGTGAGATTTTAAGAATTTCCATTCAACATGTGAAAGATTTCTAAGTCAGCTCATCTGGGCCTTCAGACTAATGCGTAATGATTTTTCTTAAAATACTAAGCTGAAAGTTGTTATTCTAATCTATTTTTTTTTTTTTCTAATTTGAATGTGATCTTTGTATTTCTGCTGGAGCTTTTCTCCCCGGGCCTCTACTGAAAATGGACATGTATCCAGTTAGACTAGCCCGGTCAACAAATGTAAAATAAAATAAATAAAATAAAATAAAACTGATTAAACCATTACTTATTACATCATTCCATGTCACATGACGGGTATTAACACAGAGAAATTCTGAGGACTTTGACTAAATGAAAGAGATAATTTCAAATCAATTTGTTGTTTGTATTACTATTTTTATTATTGTTATTATTATTATTATTATGAACTGACAAAGAGCGCAAACAAGTCAAGCTTATGGTAATTTATATATGTATATGTCTAGAATGAACAATTTCAATACTGATTACATTTTTGAAACTTGCTTTGTTTTGTATAAAGGTTTCATTGTAAGACAACAGGAGTTTAAATCCAAATGCCTCTTTATATGTGCTTACTAAAGTATAAAGATTTGGTTCATTACGATGCAATGAGATGGAAATCAATCTGAAGAAAAGTGTAAAAAATGCAGGATGGCTCATTATGCTTACACAACTGAGAAGTGTTTGCAGTCTTAAATTGTTTCTCCCATCAGTTCAGGAGGTCCCGCTTGTGCCTCTTCATGTTATAGTAGTGATGACATTACTCCCCAGTGCATGGGATGCCAGTTGCACTGAAGACAACCTTGCCCAAGCTATTCCCAGACTCATCCTTATAATAAGTCCCCGTATATTCCTTCTGCAGTAGCCTTCACCTTTTAGAGCTTCACAAGGAATGCCACAAAAATCTGGACTCCTCAACACCCCATGTTTGTCTTCTAAATGGAGCACCATCCCTACTATCACCAGTCATGTCTGCAGCATTCAAGCTAGAAATATGGATCTGAACTGGCACGCAATTCAGATTTCATGTGTAATAGCTTGTTCACAAGGATGCACAACCCAGTCAACTGCATTTGCATGATTGAAAGTACAGCAATGGCTTGCCAGACACATTGGTGCTGGGTACATCAAGAAGTACAGAATGTGTTAAAAATGGCAGTGAAATTTGTCCATATGTGATGCTCAGACTGTTGAGACATGTTCCAGTGTCAAACACTGACATGCTTTATGTCATTGGTTATAATCATAGTTGTTTGGAGGAAAAAGGTAGGACTTGAGAGATTCTGGCATATTGGGAGTTACACTCCAGTAAGATTGAGTAGTATCACCTGGGAATGAAACCCATGAGAAAAGAAAAGAATACAATATTAAACTCTGCTCATTAACAGCCACCATCAGAGGAAAGCTTACATTTTAAAATGGCAATTAGGTATATACTAATTTAAAACTGAATATAGAAATACTTAAGATATGCCTGTATGTTTAATACTTAACTTAGTAATGCGACTGCATTTCTATGTACAAGACAATGTTTATGTTTGTAAATACATCTCAGATGCATGCAGTTGCATAACCTCAGTATGGTGGGTTAGGTTAGATACATATTTTAGAACACATAATGTCATAAACATATACTTATGATATGTAAGAACTTGATAATTATAACAAAAATATTGAGCACATCTTACATATTTACATGCATTCTACATTACATATCATCATTGTCTTGGTTAACACACTTTACACACATTATATTGGGCCTCTGTAGCAAGCAGTAATGATACAATTGTTACAATAAATGTAGTTATGATACAAGGGCATTTATTGTGACATTACTAAACAAAATGTTGTGACAAATGTCATAGTGACATCGTCTTCTTCTTTCAGCTTTTCCCGGTTAGGGGTCGCCACAGTGGATCACCTGTCCATTCATGATTGGCAGTGGAGTTTTACGGTGTTGAGTTGCCAGCCCAGTGCCCAACCTTCCACAGAAGGCACACACTCACACCTAGGGCCAATTTAGAGTGTCCAATCCACCTACAGCATGTCTTTGGGATGAGGGAGGAAACCGGAGCACCTGGAGGAAACCCACACGACCACAGGGAGGACATGCAGACTCTGCACAGAAGGCACCCCAGCCAAGGATTGAATCAGAGAACCTCTTGCTGTGAGGTGGCAATGCTAACTGTTGCACCACCACGGCTGCCCACAAATGTCATAGTGACTCCCTCTGTAAAAGTATCTGTTAACTGTATTCAAACCCTGAATCAACTGTCCTTTTTCTTTAAGCTCACTTCATTTCTACCTTGTGCCATAAGAATAGTTTGCTGACAGGTGGAATTTATTCACTGAGTACATTCCAGAATATTGATGTCCATGCACCATTGCCAGGCTTGTTTCTGCTACAGGAGGCAGCCCAAATTAAAATGTTCACTTTTTTCCTTAGGAAGTGAACCATGTTTGAGCACCAACTGGAGCTCAAAGGAAAAGTAGTCCTAACAAGCTCCCAAAGTAGTGGACAACAAGGAAGCATCCTCAAACACACAGTGTAGGTTACAGGCTACGGCCTTTTGATTAATAGTTTGTGTTTTTTTAATTAGTTTAGACATAGAAGTCTGTAAGAGGACCGGCACACTCGCAGAACTACCCTGAGGGTGTCCACCACACCCCCCACTCCCAACTTAGTTTCTTTTTTTTTTCTAGTGTTAAACAATGTGCGCTAGTACATTTAATGGATATTCCCCCTCTATGCCACTAGATGGCAGCAAAACAGAGCTTAAAATCTCCTTGTTCATTAACAATGAGCAGATCTAAGCTCCAGTATTCATTTGTATAAAATAAGAACCAACCTCTCTAAAACAGTAACTATTAAACTCTGCTTAGCTATACCTGTAAGTGGAATCTATCCCAGAACACAGGCAGGACTGTAGCACTACAAATAGTGTTCTCAAAAGAAAATTACTACTTACCTGGGAGATTTGTCCAGTGCACGAACTCACTGAATAAACTGATTGACTCCTGATACACCACTTCCTGGCTCTGCCCCACTCCGTTTTCCCCTTTGGGCTCACTCTGCTCCCCTACCCTACCCCCAAATTCCACCCACCCCCAGCACCTCTACATTTATTTACCCAAGCCACACCCCCAACCAAAAACAACCTCTCTCCTCTCCCACACACTCTGATTCCAATTACCAATTACCTGACACACCCCTAGCCTCTCACTTCATCACCACACCCACCTTTACTTACACCTACCTCCTACTCTCACATCTTCCTACAAAACTAAGTAAAACAAAATGAAATCCACCTTAGGAGGTCTACTACTAGCACTGATAACTTTAACATATTTCACATCCACTCATTCTATCACCTCACTGCATAATACAATTCACCATTCAGCGCAACCATACACTAAATCAAACATTCACATACATTTCCCCATTACAGCGACACTATTTCAAGACAGCCTAATGTTATATATCTACAAAACACAACTAACAACAACACATACCGGTAAAATATCAGTTAAATAACACATAAAAACAACACAAAATATAAAACACATATTACCGATCACAAGAAAATTGCTCATATCAGGAGACATCCACCCAAACCCAGGACCAAACAACCCCCTACTCCCACCCCCTTCTAATCATTAACATAAATACCAGAAGTCTGACAAACAAACTTCCTGATTTCCAAGCCTTCATAACACACTACTCCCCAGATATATTAACTATCACTAAAACCTGGCTAAAACCTTCCATCCAAAATGAAAAAATTCTACCACCAGGATATAACATTATAAGGCAGGACAGGCCAAACAAAAAGGGAGGAGGAGTAGCCATACTCTTTAAAACACACTCAAAGTAAAACCCCTTGAAATCCCACCCCTAGCATTTCAAAATGCAGAAACCATAATCTCAACTCTAGCCATAAACAATACCAAGAAAATCAACATAATCTGTACTTACATCCCCCCAGGCAACAACTCCACCACCATAGAAGAATTATTACAATGGATCTCAGTCAAACTTCCCAATGAAACCATTCTCTTAGGTGACTTGAACACAAACTGGTTAGCCTGCAACTCCAACAACCCCACCAACCATATTAATCTCTTTGGCTTTACCCAGCTCATTCAAGAACCTACTAGAGTAGACAAAAGATCACACAAACAATCGATCTTAGACTGGACACTAGTAAACTACCCAAAACATTACTATCACACTGGATGTCTACCAGACACCCTGAGTGACCGCCTCCCTACATTCCTCCTGCGAAAACGCTCCAACATAACCAACCCAATTATCTTTAGACAAGTCAGAGATAAAATAAAACTAAATACACAGGCACTAAACCACACCCTAAAGCACTGTAATTGGAATCCACTACTAACACTAGACTTAGACCAAGCCGTAGACTAATTCAACCACACTTTCTCTAGCATCCTCAACTCAGCTGAACCCATTAGAAAGATCAGAGTCAAGTCAAACTATGCTCCATGGCTAAGCAGGGACACAAGAGCCCTACTAAAAGCCAGAGATAGCACATGGAGATCCTGGAAAAAAGACAATACCAACCTAACCAAACAAAACTACCAAAAACTAAGAAACCAAGCAAAAAGACAAACCATACTCGATAAACAAAACTATTTCCTCACCAGCCAAACCAAGCACACAAGAGACCCACAAAAATTCTGGAATTCCATCAACTCCCTACTCAACCCTGGAAAAACATCCACCCCAACTCCCACAACCAATAATAACACCACAGGCATTGCATCCCAATTTAACCAACACTTCACTCAAACAGTTTTATCACTGTCCTCTCAGATCCCCAAAACCTACCACCCAAACCCACCTAGCAAGCCCCTTAACAATATCCCCTCTCTCACACTCTCTCCTGTCCCCACCAGTACTATTAAAAAACTCCTACAAAAACTCAAACCCACCACCCTTGCTGCAGACAACCTACCTGCTGACTTCCTAAAAATGACAGCTGACTCCCTCTCATACCCAGTATCCATCCTAATAAACCGCTCCATACAGGAAGCCTGCATCCCTAAACTATGGAAAATATCTAACATCATCCCTCTTCACAAAGGAGGAAAATGTTATGAGTTCTACAACTACCGACCAATAGCCATCCTATCCCCCTATCCAAAATACTTGAAAGATGTATACGCTCCCAAATTGTAGAATTCCTAAACTTTAAAAACCTACTGTCACCCACTCAACACAGCTTCCGACAACACCATAGCACTACTACCGCTCTTCTGACCTTTACAAACATAGTGAACCATCACAGAAATAACAGCAATTTCATATCAGCAATATTTTCTGACTTATCCTTGCTGCTTATTATGAGAGAATGGTGGATATTTGTTTAATGGAAGTAAAAGCTTCATGTGAAGAGTGTAAGAAATATGAATCACAACCAACATATGCCACTTTTGTTAGCAAATTATCTAAAGATTTGGCTAATTTTGACCAACTAACTAAAGATAGGAAAATACGTAAGTTCAACAGAGACTGCACTGATTACCAAAGGGGTCGTCCTTTTGATACATCTAAAACTGTGAGATTTAATGATTTTGGTCAGAGGACACCAGGAAACAAACCTAAGAAAAGGCCAAGGTCTATCCTGAAATCCTCTGACAAAGCTTTAGTTAGTACTTCAGGGGAAGACTCATCATGCACAGACAATGACTGTAATAACTATCGAGAATCACCCAGAAGTGAAAAAACGAATGCCCAGTACCCTTTAGACATACAAACAAGCGACGAGGGGGTCGCAAGCACAAATATAGGAATAAGATCCAATCCCATGGAAGGACTGATACAAACAATGTTGAATTGACAGAATTTGGGTTTCATAATGTCTTGAACCTTTCTAATGTACAACTGACAGATGTACAAACTAGATTACTCAATAAAGGACTTGGGTTTATTCCCAGTTTTTTCATTGATGAACATAGCATTGTTAAGGATGTTTTGTCTTTTTGTCGTAACCTGAACTTGAAATTATTTTTTTCAGACAATACCTCTCAAAGATCACTTGATTTCAAGTTCTTGAAATCAGACTTTCAACCGCCCATGAACAAACATGTCTCTATTTTCCAACAATCTGTACTTAGGGATTTACATTTTCATCATAAAGAATCATACATTCTGGGCCAGAATATGTCACCCATGGAAAAGGTAGCCTTGGAGGAATTAAGGCATAACCACGATATTGCCATTCTGCCTCTAGACAAGGGAGGTGCTGTGGTGGTAATGAACAATGGGGAATACCTCAATGAGGGGAAAAGACAGTTAGCAGATACCAGGTGTTATATGCAAATGTACATCGACCCGACTGGGGTCTTTAAAAAAGAAATAGACTCTTTTCTTAAACTAGCAGAGGATGAGGGTATTATAACAAAAAATACAGTTAAACACCTCACTGTAAAGGACCCACAGAAACAAATCCTGTATCTTCTTCCAAAAATTCATAAGTCTATTTCAAAACCCCCAGGTAGACCCTTTGTATCAAGGATTGGGTCCTTGACTGAACCATTATCAGCATTTTTAACACAGTATCTTAAACCCCTACTGACATCGGTCAGAGCCCGACTACAGGACACAACGCACTTTTTACAAATTTTGCAGGATACACAGTTAGAACCAGACTGGTTAATGTGCACGTTGGATGTTAAATCTTTATACACGAGCATTCCACACTGGGCGGGATTACAATCCCTGCAATATTGGCTTGAGAGAACTAACCTGTATCCTCCGGGTTTCAATACCTTACTTGTCTGCATGGCAGAACATGTATTAAACAAAAATGTTTTTTACTTCCATGGAGAATGCTTTTGGCAGTTACAAGGGACAGCAATGGGAGCTTCCTTTGCACCCATTTATGCGGATTTGTTCATGGCCTATTTTGAAGAATGTATGATATATGATACATCACATAACATTTACATGGTGGAAATCAATATCTGGCGACGATATTTGGATGATTGCTGGATGGTGTGGAAGACGGATAAAATATATTTACAGGAATTTATGGATTACCTGAATGGTAACATTTGGGGTATTGAGTTTACGGTTACAAGTAACATTAGTACTATTGACTTTTTAGATGTTACTGTTTACCGTAACAAAGATGACACTCTAAGCACTAAAACATTCAGAAAATACCCACAATACAATACGTTGTTACATACCTCCAGTATGCACCTCAACCACACCATCCGCAACATCCCTAAATCTCAGTTTATGCGTATCAGACGCATTTGTTCATCTCAGGAGGAATTTGAACATGCCAGACAAGATCTATACCATAGCTTTCAAGACAGAGGATATAGAGACATGGACATATATCAAGCTAGCTCATGGAGCAACACCATAGATAGAAGGACTTTGCTACAATACAAAAAATCAGGGCATGCTCATCAAGACTCTATCTTGAGATTTGTGACTACGTATGGCAGGAACCAACAAATTGTCAGGGATATATTGAATTCAAACTGGAACATTCTTTTGGCCTATGATAGTTTAAGGACATTATTAGGCCCTCAGTGTCAGATGTCATACAGACGAGGCAAGAATCTGGGAGGACTTTTTTCACATTACAAACATAGAGAAGGGGGAGGAGCGGTATATCACCAGACCAATATTAGTGGAGACAATCTAATTGGTACTTTTCCATGTGGCCATTGCTGCTCCTGCCTACAGGTTAGTACACTTAAAGAATTTACCAGTGCCAACACCAATCGTGTATTTAAAACGAGGGTGTTTGGAAATTGCAGCAGTACATGGATTATTTACTTAGCTACCTGCCAATGCAAAGCCTTCTACGTTGGTCAAACATCAAGATCTCTTAGAATAAGGATGACAGAACATCGTAGTGACATTAAGAACAAAAAAGAAACAAATGCTTTGTACAGACATACGATACAACATCCCAATGCTCAGTTTATGTTCATGATCATTGACAAAATTCAGGGAGACAGGAACAACCAACAAGGTTGGCATGCCATTTTAAACCATGAGGAACAATATTGGATCACCAACCTTGGATATTTATTTCCACCAGGTCTGAATGACCATCTGTGAGATTCATATAATATTGGGTGGTTTCAAGATTATGGCAACATCATCATATATTCATATAGATCAAAAATTTGTGTGAATAATATAATGGTGGTTAGGTTTACCACAATTAACATTAATATTCGACCAAGTATGGTATGCATTTTTTATATATCCACAAAAGCAGGATACATATATATACACAGTTTTGTATTTGTATCTGTCATGATGGTTTGAAATATTTGGTAAGGTATTATTACAACGATGATTTAGGCACCATTCATAAGGAGACTATTTGAAATCATTATAATCAATATTATTAGCCAACAATGACGGTATATTTCTCTAACTTTATTTATTAATATAGTATATGATCATTACTTTTGATTTTTATTAACATATGGTTATCATACATAATATATACCAGTTGTACTCAGATCTACAATTTTTTATTCTTGAATACCAATGTATGCTTATTTATAAATACATAGAGTATGTCCCTGGCTTATCACCATGGAATCTGTATGCACAAATGATTTTTTCAAAACTCTGTTTTTTATTTTTGAAAATATGATATAATATTTATATTTTTGGCACTAAATGTCACTGGGCGAATGCTTTGCAACTAAGATGATATATGTATTTTGATACTCCATCCACTAGGTTGTGCTACATCACTGCTTCAAGGTAATTAGAGATCAGTATAAATGTAGGCTGTTTCATTTCACATCAAAAACCTCTTTGTATCCATTGACAAAGGCTGAATAGCCGAAACCGGTCTGGATTATGGTTTTGGAGCAATAATAAATTAATCTTCATTACTTTGTGTTCACTATCGTTCTTGCTGGTCGTTGGTGGTTTTATCCAAGGCATTTGACATGGTGTCACACACCATGCTACTGGACTCCGTGTCCTCCCTATGCTTTGCCCCTTTCAATATTGCATGGCTTAAATGCTACTTATCAGACAGACAGCAGTCTGTTCAGTGGCAGAATACACTATCACCACTACAATTTACAACCATAGGAGTCCCACAGGGTTCAATATTAGGACCACTACTTTTTTCCATTTTCACTAACAGCCTCCAGACCTCCACCCAAAATGCCTCACTCATACAATACGCAGATGACTCCACTCTCATCTGCTCTGCACCATCACTCACAACCCTTCAAAAATGTACTCAAGACTCCTTCACCTCGGTAGAAAACTGGATTACCCAGGTACAACTAATCCTTAATCCCAACAAAACCAAACTACTCATTTTCACACCTAACAAATCTAAATCTATCAACCAACCTTTTACAATCACTTCCAAAAATGGTACCAACATCTTACCCACAAACCATACCAAACTCCTTGGCATGGAAATAGACAACAAACTACTGTTTGATGTGCATATAGCACAAACCATAAAAAAGGGCCACAAAAAATTGGGGATACTATATAGACACAAAAAATTCCTAACTGACCAAGCACATGTGACACTTGCCCAAACACACCTTCTATCTACTCTAATGTATGCCGCTCCGATCCTTACCCACATAAGAAAACAGGACCTTGAACAACTTCAGTCATGCTACAATAAAATCACCAGATTCGCTTCTAAATCCAACTACAAATCACACCACTGTCATGCACTATGTAAACTGCAATGGCTAGAACTACCCCAGCTAATCCACTATCATCAACTAACAATTACATACAATATTTTGAACTATCCACTCAAAACCCCATCTCTTAGTCAGTTAGTAACCAAGCACACATCAAATCATCACCTACGCTCTTCAGAAAAAACACTACTATCTATCACCAAAGTCAGCAACTACGCAGGACAAGCCCTATTCTCTCACAGCATAGCAAGAAACTGGAATAACCTTCCCCCTAACCTTACCTCTGCTACATAGTCCAATATCTTTAAAAATTCTCTAAAAGTCCACCTCATGAATAAATGGATATGCCCATGCATCACATAACATTCAAACATATCTCTTTTGACTACAATTTCTATACCTGAACATTTGATGTACTGAACTTATCATAAATTGTACATAATCTATGTCTGATCATCTGAGGCTTGAACTTATTGAAATGTTCTGAACGTATCAGAAATTGTATAGAATTTATGTCTGAACATTTGATTTGTGAACATATTGTAAACTAGAACTAAAATGTTATGGAGTTTTTCTCCCCGGGCCTCCGCTGTAAATGGACCTGTGTCCAGTCGGACTATCCCGTTAAACAAATGTAAAATAAAAATAAAAAATAAAAATTTAAAAAAGTACCAAATTAATGCATTTAATGGATGTATGCAACAAAGAACAAAGCTGTTATAGCGTCATATTTTTCACATCTGCTTGCATCATTACAAGTAACACACATAACCAGGATTTCATGTAATGGCAATTGCTCAGAAAGGTGACACACTGGCAATGACAGGATATCATTCTTGCCACAGTATATACAAGTACTCATGACATCAAGTCTACAATATATTGTATAAGTGTCATGATGACAAATTGTGACATATAGATAATTTCTCCAGCAAATATGATGCAGATGTCTACATTACTCATGTTAACATGCATTCACATACACTGCAGGTTACGATTTTTAGCATGTATCACAGAGCTTAGCCTGTTCATTTCATATACAACATTGGGTGTCAATAGTTATTCTAAATGTAGTCATAAAACATTTCTGTAAATGGGATTCAAATTCTGCATCACCTGTCTTATTTCTCTAGTCTCATATCACATACACTTTGCATCACAAAGATGCTCATTTGGCAGGTGAAATTTTTTTCACTGAGTATTATCCAGAGTACTGACATCTGCACAAAGGTGCAGGGATTGATTGATACAGAAGGCATACGAAATTAAATGTTTCACTTTTTCCTTAGAAAGTAAACTGCAGTTCATTGCTAGGGACTGCTGCCAGTCCAGAGTACACAATGGCGCTAAGTGGTATGCAAATGATGAAGACAAAAAATACTGAAATAGAGCAAACATTCTGAAACAAGTAGTTAAAATGTACAGTTCTGATAGTTCCTCAATTTTATTGTCTTTCAACATGAACATAAGCTCCTTAAACATCATTTATATTCACAGTAACATCACCATCTCTGGATTAGAACCTAAGGACAGCAGGACATTCTCAACACACACTGGAGATTCTTATCAGTATGTGAGACACAGACATACTTATACTGTGAAGATAAAAATGAGGCTACATGTACTCAGGATGTGACATGGGATCACTTAACATTACTGGTGCAACAGAACCAAGTTCTGAATTTTGCCCTGTCTCTTTTGCAGTTAGATGTGTGGATTGCTGTGATACTGGCATCAGGGAAAATAATCTTTTCATACACAATATAAAATAAAAAATGTGAAGACTGCAGCTCTTTTCTTCTCTTTATTTTGTGAACATCATTCCCTTATCCATGCTTCAGATTACTTTTATATAAATGTAAATTTGCCTGTATCACAAGTGATAATTCAATAAAGGTGTTTAAAAAAAGACTATGATCATATTTTGTGAAATCACTCCCCTTCAAGTATTTAAATTTATTTACTGGCCATCCTACTGTATTCCATAGTACCAGAATACAAAAGTGACCATCCCCTTTCAATCTATCTTGCTGTTTTAAAAAAGAGTGACTCTCCATATATATATATATATATATATATATATATATATATATATATATATATATATATATATATATATATTTAGGTGTGTGTGTGTGTGTGTGTGTGTGTGTGTGTGTATATATATATATATATATATATATATATATACATATATATATATATATATATATATATATATATATATATATATATATATATATATGTACATTTTCTGTCTGTCCCACAGGCATCCTTCATTAGTGTGCACAACTTCCCTTAAACACATTCAAAAGGTCCAAAAAAAAAAAAACTGAAGCAACAAGAACATGGAGAGTGGAACCCCGTACAAACCAGTAAAAGCCACTGCAAGTTCTACTTTTATCAACAGACTGTGAGCAGTGTAGCTCTATTATAATCTTCTCTCTGTGATACTCCTACTGATTCTTCTGCTGTGCACACTACTGGACCCCGCCTTTTTCCTCCCATTTAGTGTAACAAATATATACATTTTTCCAAAGCTTTGCATTTATTTTATATTCTTATATTTTATTTATCTTGTATATCACATTTCTTTTATATTCTTATATTTTATTCTCCCATTTATTGTAACAAATGCATGCAGTTTCCCAAAGCTTTACATTGATTTTATATTTTACTTCCCGAAGCTCTACTAAATCTACTTTTGAATTCACACAAACAGACACCTTTAGGTACTGACTTGGGTTAGCTGGTTGATTGTTTTTCTCTTCTCACAGCTTTCTCCAAGTCCTGGTCCATAGCCTCCCCACCCTCTTTTCTTGTTCTCCTGAGATAATTCTAGTGTAAGTTTCCTAGCCCTGTCAAACCTGTTTTCTCACAGCTTTCTCCAAGCCCTGGCTTTTAGCCCCCACCTTCTCTCGGCCTCCTAACATAATCTTATTGTAAGCTTTCCAGCCCTGTCAGTCCTGTCTATTCCCTCCCTCTTCCTCTTGAGAGTTTACTTATTCCTCCCCTGAGCTGCGGTGCCATCTTTAAATACTAAAAACCTCTGCCTGACTACAGTCTGTTTCTGTCCGTCCCACGGGCATCCCTCAGTAGTGTGCACTAACTGCATGTCCCTTTCTAAAACCCCTGGCACAACTACATTATTTTTCTACTTCTCAGTGAGCTGCAGCTCCCCATCGGTGCATAAATAATAAAAACAAACAGAAAGGTAACATTCAAACCAAAATGATAGGCTGCCCTATTTCTGTAGTTGCTGACCTTCTCATTGATTGTTTTCTGTTTGGCTACTGCTGCTCCTCCCAGAAGGTGTAACCTACTCCGTTTGCCCTTCGGGCTCATTCCGCTCTCCTACCCTGTCCCCAAATTTTACCTGCCCCCACTACCTGTACTTTTATATATCTCCTGACTTCTCCCCACCCAACACCTCCCAAACACAACACACCTAAGCCAAACCCCATCCACCTGTAGATCTACATTACACAAAAACATCCACCCCTTCTATGATGCTCTACATAACATTTCTCCCTATAACCCCATTTGCCCTACTAATCTCTCTCTCTTCTCTTACCTATCTCACACTTTTTCCCCACCCTTGTCATAACTCTCACACACACTCTACTACATCTTACCATCAACCTCACTTCCCATCTTACTCATCCATCTCACATGAACTCTTTACCTCTAACCCAATCTATTTCTTCAAACCAAAACTGCTCCCAACCCAACCCTCCCTGTACTCCCCTCTTTAATGTGGTACCAGAAAATCACTAGTCTCACACATCCCAAGCTACCCTTGCCCAACACACTGCCTCGCTCTTCTACTCCACCACATCTCTCTCTCACTAGCCGGCGACATCCACCCCAATCCTGGACCCATCTCTAACATCAGTCTCACCAAACCCTTCACTCAACCCACAAACACAAAGTCCATTCACTTACAACACTTAATGCACAAAGCCTAAAAAACAAAATCCTTAACCTCCATGCCTGGCTCTCCCATAACCACCCTGCCCTAACCATTACTGCTTTTTCTGAAACCTGGCTGAAAACCTATATAAAAGCTAGCAAAATCCTACCACCAGATTGCCAAATCATTCGCAATGACAGAGCCCACAAAAAAGGAGATGGAGTAGCTATAATCTACCCCACTTCCCATACCATAACTCCCTACTCCAATAAAATACCAACCTTTGTCAAAGCTGAAATTATAATAGGTTTAATAAAAATAAGCAACCACAAGTCCATAGGTATCACTGCCCTCTACATTCCACCTGGTGATAATATCAAACCTCTTGAAAACATCCTGTCCTGGTTCTCCTCCAATATAAAAAAATGAAGCCTATATACTTGGTGATACCAACATCAACTGGAATACTGCCCTCTACATTCCACCTGGTGATAATATCAAACCTCTTGAAAACATCCTGTCCTGGTTCTCCTCCAATATAAAAAAATGAAGCCTATATACTTGGTGATACCAACATCAACTGGAATACTATTAACTCTGAAGCCCCGTCCCACACAATCAACCTGTACAACTTCTCCCAACTAATACAATCTCCAACCATACCAAATAAAGATGGTACCTCTGGTACCATCAGTGACTGGATCCTAACTCACCCAAAACTTATTGCCAAAGCCAGAACATTACCTGATCCTCTCAGCGATCACCTACCAGCCTTGGCTGACCATCTCCCATCTCCACTGCATAAATAACACTACTACACCCAAACCCGTAACCTCTCCTCTTTAAACCCTCTAACTTTCTCCGAATGTTTAAAGCATACTGACTGGTCCCCTCTAAAAACCCTCCCTCTAGATGATGCCATTTCCTACTTTAACCACTCATTCCTATCCCTTCTCAATCAGCAAGCCCCTCCTCAAACCAAATGCATCAAAAGCAATCCCTGCCCATAGTTATCAAAAGATACTAAACTAGCCTTGCACCAAAGGGACAAAAAAATGTAAGCAATATCAAAAACATAAAAACCCACACATCCTCCTAGAGTATAAGCAACTATGAAATCCCACAAAAAAACTAATAATTAAAGATCGCAAAGCCCACTACTCTAAACTCCAGTCCTTGCACTCAACAAATCCCAAAAAAGTCTGGGACTCCATCTCATCCATGCTGCATCCTGGCAACAAAGAAAACCCCTGCCCAGACCCCAACCTCTCCAACCTTGAAACAGCCAGCCAGTTCAACTCATTTCTCATAGACTGCATAGCTACGCTATCAGCCTCCTTTCCACCCCCCTCCTCCACCACCATGCCCTCCTGCCCCAACCACCACCCTAATCATCAACCCTCCTCCACATCCTTCTGCCTCAAGCCCATCCCCACAAGCACTATAAAAAGACTTCTCATCAAATTCAAACCCTGTCGCAATGCACCTGACAACCTTCCACCCACCTTCCTCAAACAATCTGCAGACAGCATTGCCTAACCCATCTCTATTCTTATGAATCATACGTCTCTTCTATCTTGCACCATGCTTACATCATCCCCCTCCAGAAAGGTGGCAAAAATACTGATACCACCAACTTCAGGCCTATTGCCATCCTTTCCCCTTTTTCTAAAATACTAGAGAAAACAATGCAAGCACAACTCGTGGCACACCTAACACTAAACAATCTCCTCTCCCCTACCCAACATGGCTTCTGCCCTGGCCACAACACAATGACTGCCCTTCTTTCCTTTCTTGAAACCATAAACCTTGAACACGACTCAGGCAGGTTCATATCCACACTATTCCTAGATCTGTCAACGGCTTTTGACACCATCTCACACACCCTACTTATATCCCAACTCTCCACCCTACACCTCTCTCCCACCACCATCGTCTGGTTTTCCAGCTACTTGTCCAACCGCCAACAAGCTGTCCAATGAAAACCTTCAACCTCCCCCTTCCTTCCCACACCCACAGGTGTCCCACGAGGTTCTGTTCTTGGCCCTCTTCTCTTCAACCTATTCATTAACAACTTTCACCAATCCATCCCAGACTCATCTATCATCCTATATGCAGATGACTCAACAATCATCTGCTCAGCCTTCTCCCCCTTCAAGCTCCTAGCAAAAACTCAACTATCCTTCTCCAAAACAGAAACCAGGATGCAGTCTAACCATCTGGCACTAAATGCAAATAAAACCAAACTAATGTTTTTTCCCCTTCCAAAAACTCCATTGACAAATCCATATTCACCATACAGAGCCAAAACAACACCCTCCTTGAAATTGTTCCCAACAGCAAGCTTCTTGGCATCATTATTGATGAAGAACTAAAATTTGACACCCATATCCACTCCACAATCAAGAAAATCCACCAAAAGTTCGTCTCCTCTACAGGCACAACTGCTTCTTAAGTCCCTCTACCCATCAAACTATTGCATCCACCTTCCTACTCCTCTCCCTTATGTATGGTGCCCCTCTTTTCACCAATCTCCATCTTGGCCTTCGGTCCAAACTTGAATCCTGCTACCACAAGATCTCTAAATTTGCAACCAATTCAAAAAACTCAGCCCACCACTGCCACTCCCTCCTCACTCTCAACTGAACTACCCAAATCCCTCGGTTACCTACAACTCACCATTGCCTACAAGCTCATCTTTAAACCTGCCAGCTGCCCAGCTCTTGCTACTTCCTTAAAACCTAACATTCCCAACCACTCACTCAGCTCCAAAAAACAAAATCTCCTTCAGGTCCACAAACCAGCATGACCTCCTGGCCATCTACTGCTGTCCCACTCCTTAGCTAAACAGTGGAACTCTCTCCCCACACACCTATGCAACCTACCTAACCATACAAATTTCAAATCTCAGCTACTCTCTCATCATTCTTCCAAATGGGAATGCCCTTGCTATGCTCCAACATAACCCCCCTCTCATTCCACCTTGCACTGACTCATCCAACTACCTCTACTATTACTTCATCCCACTCAAACAATCCCTCCCCTAATAAAAACTAATATCTATTGTAATATACTCTCCAATCTCAAATATACTATTACCCTCTCCATGCATAATATTTTCCTAACCTACTAATGGCTAGTACCTATATATTTTCAAATGTTAAACCTACAATTGAGTTTATAACAAAAATATTCACTTTATATGAATGTTGACATTTCTGTATTGAATTATGTCTTTTCATTTTTGTAACATTGCAACAAGACAATTGCAAATATCATGGAGCTTTTCTGTAAATGTTTAATTAGCTGTATGAACTATGTCCTTATGTAACATGTGAAATGCAACTTGCAATTATTGTGGGGCTTTTCTCCCGGCCCTCCACTGAAAACGGGCTCTTCTTGGCCCAGTGGACTTCTCCAGTCATCAAACTTAAATAAATAAAAATAAATATACATATATAGGTTTACTATTGAAATGTCATAGTGTAGGGAATAAAACGGGATGCAGTTGAAAGTACAGTTTCAAAGAGGTACAATGCCGAACCAGTCTACTACGAATTCACAATAATGAATGTGAAGGATGTTTCTGTAGTCTGAATTTGGTATTGTAAATGGAGATCACTGTACAGTGAGGAACAGGGAATTACCCTTTTCCTCACTGTAGTGTGATCTCGGAGCTGTTATATATAATTTGCAGAGTTGTGAGGGGGTGCAGCCCTCTACGTGGGGGGTGCAAGGGGCCTTGTCCCCCTGTGAAACAGTAAAACATTAAAAAACCTGTGCCATTGACATGAAAGTCTAACTACAAGTTACTCTGAATAGCTTGGGTGACTGACATCACCTAAAGCTATTTTGAGTTATGTCGAATGCTGATGTTGGAGAACTGATGTTCGACATAGTGTAGGACAAAAGATTTCATTTCCGACATTATTTTTTACTGATGTAAACTAATGAAGGAAGTGCATTCTTTGTTTCAATAGTAAACCATAGAAATGTGTGTGTGTGTGTGTGTGTGTGTGTGTGTGTGTGTGTGTGTGTGTGTGTGTGTGTGTGTGTGTATATATATATATATATATATATATATATATATATATATATATATATGGGTCTACTTTCTATCACCGAACTTCCGATTCACCGACACACAAGTTACCGACCCCAAACAACCGAAAACACACAACACCAACAACTCAAAAAACCGAACACCTCTACACCGACACAAAAAACGTCAACTACACATTGCACACAACAACATATCCACTAACCTTAACCTAAACCTAACCCTAACATCCGACACTACCGCACACTTACCCAACCCGCACCCTAACCCTAACTCACTTAACCCACCCCTAAACCTCAACACCGTCACTATCGCACACTTACCCTACCTGCACCCTAACCCTAACTCACTTAACCCACCCCTAAACCTCAACACCGTCACTATCGCACACTTACCCTACCTGCACCCTAACCCTAACTCACTTAACCCACCCTAAAACATTCAGCCCGTCACTATCGCACACTCACGCCACCCGCATTCTAACCCTGACACACTTAACCCTTCCCTACACTGCTCTACGTCACTTCCACACACTTACCTTACCGGAACCCTTATTCTGACACTACCGCACGCTCACCTTTCCCACACCCTAACCTAAAATCCCTCACTATCGTATACTTACCTGTCCGCTCCCCAATCCTACATCTTTCACTTTCGCACACTTACCAGATCGCGCTCACACGCTGCCGTTGTCGGTCTCTCAGCTGTCGGGATATCGCATTTTTGGTAACCTACCTGTTCGGTCGTTCCGTCTCGGTCTTCCGGGTGTCGGTGACGTGGCGCTTCGGTTATTCGAAGTAGACCCATATATATATATATATATATATATATATATATATATATATATATATATATTTAAATTCTCTCCTCATATAAACATATTTACCAGATGTAATTGGACATCCTCTGTGGTCTATGTTCATCCCCATAATTTATATACATTGTGTGTTAATTACATGTTACAGAACTAGCTACTATACTAGATAGGTATTGATATTATCAGACTAGAAACATATGACAGACCCTTTGGCTTTACATCTTTGCCTCACATATCTCATAAGGGTATCTTCACTCATCCACCACTCTTGGTCATTTGGTTTAACACCCGTGTCGAGGCAGTAATCTGTTATTAGAAACACCAAGTGTTGTGGTGTGGTGGAGGTTATGCCTGTATATATGATAGCCCTATCACTTCTGTAGCAACTATGGTTCATTTGTACCCTATTTCAAACAGATTCTGAGACAGCTGTTGTGGTATTTGTGTGACATGACTGAAAAAGACCTTTGTATGTTGCCTCTCTCTGAGTAGACATCAGCAGTTTTACATTTCAGGCCAGAGAAGAACTGTAGATGGGCTTGCTGATTGGTGCGCTAGGCAATGCCTACCCAGTTAGAACTCTATCCTCAGTTTCTTTTTGAGGAGAGTTGAAAAATCCTCTTGGAGTTGAGAACAAAAAAAAAAAAGAAAGTAAAGCATGTCTTTAAGGTAAACAAGCAAAGAACCAGTTAACAGCAGACTGGATGTTTGGTACACTTACATCACTGAAAAAAAAAAAATAATCTTCACCCTAGACAAAGAGCTGCTAACACATAACACCAAATTATATGTTTTTAAGCAGCCATGATTTATGATTATGTCTTCTTACATCATTGAAAATACTGTATGCAGTGACTGATCAGCACCTCAGCTTTAGTGCTGATTGCACCCCTTAACAGCTCACGCACAGGGAAGCCACCCCTTCATCCCACCTGCATTACAGCTTTGGCCCAGAGGTGATCCTTTAGATGGGAGAGCAATTTATCCCCCATATTGTCTCCCAAGGAGATAACTATACCATAGCTGTTGCAATGTACCAGCCTTGTCATCTATTACAAAGTATGTTACTGCTACATAGCTACTGTACTGTATCCATCTTGTATTACTGCACTGCAAGGTACCCATCCATTATTACTACCACTACATTTTACCAGTCCCGTATTACTGTTACTACACTGTACCCATCCTGTATTATTATTGTTACTGCACTGCACTTCACTCATCCTGTATTACTACTACTGCATTGTATCCATCCTGTATTACCGTTACTGTCCTGTACCCATTCAGTTCTA
The DNA here is from genome assembly GCF_019279795.1 of Protopterus annectens. Taxonomy (NCBI): domain Eukaryota; kingdom Metazoa; phylum Chordata; order Ceratodontiformes; family Protopteridae; genus Protopterus; species Protopterus annectens. Next base: position 1,263,442,992 of record NC_056745.1, read on the forward strand.
GGTAGTGGCATTGGTACATTCCTCTTATGCCCTACGCTCACATAAATGTGATGTATGGTGCATACAAGATTGTTTTTAAGCTTTTTCATACTGGTTGAGTATTTGGCTGCCCTGGGTGGGACATAACTTCTATAAAGAATCCTGCAACAGTGAATTGAGTGACATCTACTGTTATGGTAAGATTTTACACAACTGTATTTTATTTCAGTGGATTTTGCCCTTGTGAGTGGTAATGGTAGCAGAAATTTGAGCAAAATAAAGTCTTTTTCACCACACCGTCCACAGATGGCCATTTTCATTTCTCTTAGTTTGTGATTTATGGATAAGTAAACAACAGTCACGGCACACTAGTGAAGAGTCCCTGCAAACAATGCATTACAGTTCATGCAAGTAAAATTCTCTGGCATATAAAGCAAAACCTTTGGCACACAGCTAAGTTTTCTGGTGAGCAAAAGTCTCAGGTAAACAAAAGTCTTTGGCATATAAAAAAAATCTCTGGTAAACATAAGTCTCTGGTACAAAGTCTCTCAGGTAATTTGTTAGCAGTTGAGTATGACACTGTCTCTCATTTACCGCTCTTTCAATGAAAATATGACTATGAATTTCAACCACCAGGACTTCCATTGGCATTCCTAAAACCTTTGTAAAAGTCTTCTCATCTCAGAACCAACATCTCCAGCCTCAGAGGGTCTTACTTCACAGGAGAAACCCTCCAGTCTCCTCTGGATTCTCAAACACTGGATTCTATTCTAACTTCTGTCATATTGTCAGTGTCACCTTTTATCAGCACCTGTTTCTTGCTGCATTGATACCTGCCTTTCTTACATAATTTCCTTAAGGAGAGTAGCCTCAAATCCTTGCTTTTATGAGGCAGCCAGTGTTATAGTTACTTTTTCTCATAGATACTCCACATATCTTACATATTTTCATGTACCTAAGAGCCCAGCCTTTGCCTAGCTATGTCATCAGCTATGCAGCTCCTGGTGGTGCCATTGCGCTATGTTACAGATAACATCACATGAAATCATGTATGATGCTAAAGAATGTTGTTGTTCATACTTACACTGTCAGCTGATCAGCTTCATAGATACTGAGAATTTCTTAAACTGTTAAATATGCTGATAGGCAGAATTTGTATTATTTCTGTAACCATCTCAATAAACAAGTACTCAAAAATAATTTCTTGTTAACATATAAAGGTTCAAGTCTGGTTGAACAAGGAAGCAGCAGACACTTTTACATGTAAGTTGTAGATATGGAAAGTTATTTGGGAAAATTTACAGCAAAATGCAGTTCTGTATTTTCAACCTTATTACAGCTGTATACTCTGTGAATGCTCATAGTATTATCAGTATAAAGATACATTTTTGCAAATTACAAATTGCTGAGGGTCTAGCCATACATCAGAATAAGGAAGTACATGAGTTTGCTGAAAGATACAAGGATGTGTTTTTACATTTGTTGGGTAAGACTACCTTGATACAAAACATTGTTGTTACATTGCCTGGAGAAAAAGAAAGACTCAAGCCTAATACAGTTTCTGATGCCCAAAGACCGGTAATTAGTCAAGAAATCCAAAGAAATTCATAGTGTCACAGCAAGGGTAATACACAGTCTCGTAGTATATGTTGTATGACTATCATTATAGTACCCAACCAAATGCGAGTATAATGTTTTGCAATAATTATTAACATTTACATGAAATTTCAAAGTCTGATGCATATTCTTTGCTGAAAGTAGATAATTTAATTGAAAAACTTGGGAAAACAACATATCTAACTTCCCTAGACTCACAAAATGATGCTGACAAATCCCTCTAAGGACACAAGCTAGGGGAGAAAGAAACTGTCTTCCTTATCCCATAAGACCTATTTCAGATAGGATTCTCTTTTCTCCTACGTCCCCTGCAACTGTTCAGAAGCTAACGGATAGGATTTTGTGACCTTATACCCTTTGTGCTGCTGTGTATTTAGACAATGTTATGATATATTTGAAACATGGCAGGTTTATCAGGCAATCCTCCTGAAACAAAAATAGGAATGGCACAGACTAGATGTTTAGGCTTCATAATTGTACAAGGACTAATAAAACCTTAACTAGAAAAAGTAGAGGCTGTACAGAAGAAAAAATATTTTCTAGATATAGCTGGGTACTGTTTCAAATTCATTCTGAACTTTGCAGATGTCTTCCTATTTTGCAGAACTCATCCAATCTAAAGCATCTTAGAGGGTTAAGTGGACTATGGATTCAGAAAAAGCAGCCATGAGTTTAAAAACTGTGCTGTACTCATAGCTGTGCTCCTAACCATTACCTTTTATAAGCCATTTTAGTTCATACTGATGCCTCAGGGGCAGGTTCAAGAATGGTGTTGTAACAAAAATGTCTGGGTAGGGAGAACCTCGACTGTGTTTTGAGGCTCAGGGTTTTTAGGGTTTCCGTTCTGCTGAGATGCAACATGAAGAGATTCCTTTAATCAATCTAATTGCTTCCTAACGGTCACATCACATTTCATGTCTCCACAAGATGCCATTTAAAACAAAGAAAATAATATTCTGACAAATTCTGACAATATATTTCAATAAAGATCGGAACAGTAAACAATTTGGTAAACTGTACATCAGGAATGTGCTGTCTCTGAGAATGACTGAACATTCCTGACAAGCATTTATCCAAACTTGAATTTCTGATACAGATACTTTCAGTTTTTTTCCTGACTGTTAGAAAAAACTCCTGACAGGTCATCAGCCCTACTATGGAATGAAGCTAATCAGCTGAACTAGGGGAGAGAGATGCCCTGGTTTTTAAAACCCTGGGATGTTGCTGACTGGGAGTACTGTAGTTAGAATAGGAGAAAGACAAAGAAACAGAGGGGAAAGCTCCTGTGAACTGCAAGGAGGCAGCTTAAGGCCAGGTGGAAATGGTATTGCTTAAAGGGAAAGATAAATCCTAAAACTCTTTTCCAAAACATCTTGATATTCTGAAATAATACTGAACGTGCTACTGTTTAAAAAGACTGAAACTGCTGCAATTTAAAAGACTGTTACACTGAACAAAATTACTGAGAGGTCTGTGTTACACTGAAACAGAGCTGAAAACTACTGTTTATAAGGAGGCTGTTGGAAGCAGCACTGTTTTGATGATCAAGAACTTGTGAAATTCTGAAATGTAAAACAGATGTTCTTGTTTTCTACTGAGCAAAGTTAACTTTTTGTGTGTTTTTGTTTCAAGTAAAGACAACAAACTCTTTTCTAGCTCTATGGTCCTAGGTATTTTATCTCCCAGTCTGGCCAGAAAGAACCAAAATACTCTATAATGGAATTACTGTTTTAGCTGGGGCAGTCACGATGTTGCTACAAATGTAATATGGTTGTTGAATGTACATACTATCACCAGTATGGTCACAGTGAAGACATGCTTCATAAAAATGCATAACATGGTTAGAGGAGGGACATGGACAGAGGACTTTCCAAGACTGCTGCACGCTGATCAACAGTTTAACTTCAGCTCTCCCAATGTGAATTAAAAACTGAAACACAAGGGCCAGGAACATAACATTTAGTAAATTCAGTTACTGGCTAGTATGTACACTGTTTGGATGCCAGTGAAGAAGAAACTAAGAGATCCTGAAAGAAAACCAATTAGAAAAGGTGAAGATAAAACATTGTCTGGAAAGAATCCTGCAGCTGTTCAGCAAAAAGCAGTTCAAGCTCTAGCTTTGATACAAGACATGGGTACCAGTAATTTAGAGGAAAAACATAAAGTGTGTTCAGTGCTGATTAACGTAAACAAAACATTGGTAGTGTATCAATTCAAATAAAGACTGGAAAAATGGAAGAAGTTTTAAACAGATATTCAGATGAGCTGATAAAACTGCAAAAAAAAAAAAAAAAAAAAAACAGAGGCCAAAATGAAGAAGAGGCTGACTGAGTATGAAACTGCTCAAGAAGAGATGTTTTAAAAAAGGTGGAATTAGGCAACAGAGCATGAGGAAAAAATCCAAGATTGTCTGCTCTACTGGAAAAACTAGAAGGAATTAATTTTATGAGGGCACATATAGGCAAGTGGATGGGTATGCCCGCAGCAGAAGCTGATAATTAAAAGGGCACACCATGCGTATGCTCCAAATCTGGCTAAGGGAAAGCAGTCAAGACCTGTATTGGTAAAGATGTACACCTACTAACAGAAGGAGTTGATTCCAATAAACCGTGCAAAAGGGCAAAGTATTAAAAATTGGAGACAGTGGAGTATTTCTAGAAAATAAGTATTCACTGCACACCAAACAAAAGAGAAAGTAATTTATTTAACTAATAAGGGACTGTCAAGAGGTAGGTGAAAGATTCAAGTTGCTGTATCCAGCTGTTTTCAGAATTTTTTACCTGAAGGATCAAAATATATTTTTTTTTGTTACAGAACAGCTAAGGAGGAAATACAAAAGTTTGTCCAACAAAAAAATGAGCCATCAAGCAGAAGAGGACAGTGCTTCTCATTCTAAAGCACACAGAAAGACTTTGCCAGTGAAACCTTTTTCACTGTTCTAAATGCTTGAAAGAAAGATCAAAGCACAGGAGTTGACCAGACGAACTGGGAGCACCATTAAATTAAACCAGAATCTGGAGTTGGTAGATGGAAATGATCAGGAAAAAAACAACAATATGGAAATGGGTCTATATTAGTAAGCCAAAATGTCTTTTCAGGGAACATGGATTTGCAAAGAAATACTTGCCGCACAGCACAACTTTGGCCTTTTCTGTAGTGCAATGCAATCTCAGAGGTGGTAAATATATATATATATATATATATATATATATATATATATATATATATATATATATATATATATATATATATATATACACACACACTTTGGGAGTTGTGTGGGGGGTGGGTTTGATTTATCTAGCTGTGGGTTTGTTGTGCTGTGGGGAAAGTATTCCTTTGCCCTAGGAGTATTCGGTGAATAGCGGAAGGGATTTTTGCTGAACGAGGGTCGATGAATCTGTGTTCTCTGAAAATACATTTTGACGAACTAAAATAGACCCATGAAAATTAGTGAGTAAATGTGAGAATGAAAAGCATCAATCATATTTGTGAAATACAGCTGTATAAGAAAAAATAGAAAGAGCAAACTTTGCTGACTTTGTTAAACTTGAGGGTTGCTGAAAAGCTTTTGCCACATTTCATTTCATTAAAGTTTGGAAGAACTCAGGCAGGGAGAAAGAATAAGGAAAAAAGTAGCTGTAAGCAAAACAATTTCTGTTCTTAACAGTATTTCTATGAAATGTTTCACAATATAAATTGTATGTTTTATAGTAAAGTATTTTTAGTTGTTCTTGTATGTGATAAAGTTACTAAAGTAAACAGATGTCTTTTTTTCTTCTTCTTTTTTTTGGTATTAACAATGCTGCCATTACACTGCAAAAGAGAAGAAAAGCTAGACACAAGCATGTTTAAGTTCATAGCCTGTAATCTTGGGTTTTGAGGCAGGGGATGGGGTGCCAAATTGAACAGATACATAATCTAGAAGAAGAAGGAATCTATTATAATTCTTAAATATAATACATTGCAACCCATAGGACTTAACAGGGAATGCAACTGGAAAAGTTTTATTTAGTGATGCAATAATTTATGTGTTTGATAGTTAAAAGCAGGAATTTAGTATATTAATCAATTAATGAAATTGATAAGTGTTTTTGGATGAGTATGTAATTGATTAATTAATGCTTATAATATAAAAGTGCATGTAATGTGTAGTTTAGTTACCCTTTAAAGGCTATTTGGCTGAGGCGCTATGAGGTTACAGTGTTGCTGTTTTTGTGTTACAAAAAGTTGCTATTTTAGCTACATTTGAACTGTATCAATTTGCTGCTGTTTTTATTGGATTTTGTATCAGGTTTGCTGCTGCTTATACAGACTTGGATTTACTGAATAAACGGATTCAACTAAAGAAACCTAGAGAAGTGGAATTACTGGGATATAGTGGTTCATTTTTTAAAGCATGTTTAAGTTCATAGCCTGTAATCTTGGGTTTTGAGGCAGGGGATGGGGTGCCAAATTGAACAGATATATAATATTTGTAGAGGTGATATATTTTCTTAGTCTTGCATAGGTGAATGTTTGGATTAACACCTTTGGCTTAATATAATAACAAATTTTAAGGGTAGACAAGTAAATATGAGAGCACTGAATGTTATAAAAAGCTTTCCTTTAGCAGCAGAGGACTACATTTTTTGTCTTGTGTTTCCATGAAGACAAGCTGATAATAGGCCAGTAATAGCCAGAACACTAGTTTCTTCTAGGCAAAAATTTAATGTTTTCTTAAAGCATGCAAGTTGTTTTCACATATGGGAGGAAAATAAAGATAAAAAGAACAGATGTCAATTAGTGTAAGTGGAAGCATAGGCAATTAACATGCATCTTAGCATGGATAACCTTAGTTGGTTAATCAAGGCCTGTGTTAGCAGTTGTCTATTTGGGACAAATGTTCCTGTTATGAGGATTAAACTTCATTATTTGAAGATGTATATAGTTATATATGTTTGTCTTAAGTAAATAGGTTATGGAGGTGTTCTGGGGCTGAGGATTTTTATTAAAACAAAATGTTTTGTAAAATGTGGCATAGGTTCCCATGTTGATGATAAGAAAAACCTGTACAAAGGATTAACCTGTCAAACATTAGTGGGTGTATGTATCACAAAAGCTGGAAATAGACATTTAAAAAAACTTCCATAGTTAATAGGTGGGAATTATGAATTCTTACCATAATTGTGAGTCTGTGACACTTTTAATATTGTTTTGGAATGTTAATGGTTTCACAGGTATAGACAAAAAGGAAAGTATATTTAATTAGATTAAGAAATCCAGTGTGCAAATAGCAATGCTATATGAGACATATTTGGAAAGAATTGAGCATGCAAATTTGATAAAGAAAGGATTTGAAGACAGCTATTCAGCAGAACATCAAGGTCAAAGGAAAGAATGAATACTTATATTAATTGCTAAATGAGCTCCAATAGTGATAGAAGAGGGAAAAAAGATAATAATGGCCGATTTGTGGTAGTTAGGGACTACTGTCAATGGATAAGGATTATGCTGGCATGTATTTATATTCCACCAAAAACTATTATGAAGCTTAAAAGAATTTTGGAAAAATAATCAGCTTTCAGCAGGGAATATTACTTACAGGTGGGGACTGGAATTTGATTTGCAGCAGTGAGAATTTATCTGGGGAGCCTAGATGGGAAAATATAAAAAAGAGGGTAGATGTTTAAAGAAATTTGTAAAGGTATTTGGTATGAAAGACATGAATTCAGTAGTAGGACCTTGGAGAGAATTTGTATATTATTCCCCAAGGTGCAATCACTGTGCTAGACTAGACAAAAATTATATTTCATAGGAACATGTGCATTTAACTGAGAACTTTGACACACATCCATTGACTATTTCAGATCAAGTGCCAGTAATTACAAAGATACAAAATCCTGGGTAGTGAAATAAAAATGAGACACTGAAGCTTCCCTGCCTACTTGTTAAAAAGAGAGAAATTTAAGGAACCAGTAATGGAAACATTGGGGAGTTATTAGGGAAGATAGAAAGTACTTGACATTATAGATAGTAAGTGGGATAAAATGAAAGTGGAATTTAAAAATAAGAGTAGAAATAAAAGAAAAAGGGAAACGGTTAAGAAGTAATAAGAATTATTTAGAAGGGCTGACAAAGGTTAACACAATACAGAATAAGGGGAATCTCACAGAACAAAAAGAGGTGCAACTGCAGTGTGCTAAAGAGAAAATAAGGGAGTACCTCAATAATATGCATGAATTTAGAAAGATTGCTGTAAAGCAACTGTTTTTGATAATAACTCCAGATGACAAAATCTTTGGGTATCGCTTAGACAACAGAAAGTAGTAAGGGTTATTGCCAAACTAAACTATAACAAGAAAAATAACCAGAAGTCCTGTAAAGGTATAAGAGGTATTTCAGAAATCTTATGAAAATTTGTATTAAGAGGAAGTGGAGAAATCAAGAAAAAGCCCAAGTGGAAATATTTATGGAAGATTTAAATATGCCAAGGTTTGAGGTAGATGAGGCTCAACAATTGACAGTTACAATAAAAGGAGATGAAATAAAAAAATGGCAACATTTAGGAAAATCTCCAGGAAATAGGAAATATACCTCAGGGATCACTTCTGTGTCTCTGCCGGACAGTGGCACAGGAAAATACCTTTCTTGGGTGGCATAAGCTACGGAACCTTGCTGGCTAGGCTTACGTAGGCCCTTGGGCCGATAGCCTAGTACCTACCTATGAACCTATGAATAGATGGTATTCCGATGGAAATTTAGAATCTAGTAGGGAAGAAAGTGATAAAGATCTGGAAGGTTTATTTTACAGTATTTTAAAAGGAGGAAAGGCACCAACATCCTGGAAAAAAGAAAAAAAGTTGCAGTTGCTGTAATACCTAAAAGCGGTAAAGACCCATCAGATCCAGCTTCATGTAGGCCCATTTCAATTTTAAACCAAGATTATAAAGTGTTTATGTCTATAATAGCTAAAGGAATGACAAAGATGATGACAGTGTTGATAGATATGCATCAGGTTGTTTTTGTGGAGGTGAAGCAAACATTTGATAACATTATTAGAACAATAATGATCCAGAGGAAAACAGACTGTAAGAAAATACTGTTGTTGGTGGTGGATCTTGATGCAGAGAAATCATCTATGGTTTCTGATACAATAATACATTTAATTAGATGGATATATGTGGGATCAGAGGCAAAAAATCAAAGTAGGAGTGTTCATCTCTGATAAGTAGGGTCTGAACAGAGGAACCAGCAGGGGTGTTATCTTCCCCTTTGTTATTTGTGTTATATTTAGAACCATTGTCAAAGAAAAGAAGGGGTTCAGAAAGTCATGAATATAATTGGTACAGTGTACAAGAAAATGTGGCTTTATTTGCAAATTATATTATTTTGTACCTGATGGAACCAGAAAAGGGCATTTCAGTTTTGTGGAAAAATCTGGAATAGTTCTGGGTTATTTTGGGATATAAAATTAATAACGATAATACAAAAACTATAGCTATAAATTATGCACCCACATATGAAATGCTTCAGCAAGACCCATATTTATGGTGATATGATAAAATAAAGTATTTAGGAGTCGGGATTAAAAAGTATTTTTTTGTCACAACTAAGGATATGTGGGAATAAACTAAACAAAATATAATACAAAAAGTGAAAAACTGGAAGCTCTTGCCTATGAATATGGATAGCAAGATACAAGCAGTAAAAATGTGTTTAATCCATTTAGTTTCATACACAGGTTAAGTATATTTTTATCAACCAGAAGAGACATTGTGGATAGTAATTAGTAATGAGTTGAAAGATTTTATCTGGGAGATGAAGAGGGCAAGATTCAATCGAGAACAAGGTGGTTCAGATCACCTGATTTGAAGGGGTATTGAGCTACACTGTAAAAAGTCTGTTATACATAACACAAGCAGAAAGCTACAATTCAAAGCGGAAAAGGATGATAATGAAGCAGGGAGTTATTCAAGAAATAAGGAAAGAGTAGAATTTTGGATGCAGATCCTTAAGGAACATAACAACAAGTCATACAGAATATTATATTCATAAAGTAGCAAAACGTATACTAAGACCTAAGCCAGCACAGGAGTGGAGAAAGCAGATTCTGCCAGTTGGGATGACTGCAATTAGAGTTACAGAAAATAGGCAAGAGTGAGATGGAATTTATTAGAGCAAGCGGAACCAAGGTATTGGGGACAAATAATTAGAGAGGGAAAGGTAATAGAATGGGAAGAGGTGAAGAAAACATTTGAATTGGAGGCTATAGACTGCCTTCCCTATCAAGGATTGCTATCAGAGTATAGACAAAGAAAGTGGGATAGGGGAATCTTAAGTGAAAGACCTGCACTGGTTGAGTTTTTAACTGAATCCAGAACAGAAGCTTTTAAAACATGGATCATTAGTAGGGCATGTAAGATATTCCATGATAACTACTGGAATCAATCAGAGGAGGTCTGAAAAGACTGGCAAGAGAGATTACATAAACAATTCACAAATAAATAATGGTAAGACAAATGTATGGCTCCCAAATATGCAACAAAATATAAAGGACTTAGAATTTTTGCCCGGAAGTGTTTGCACAGATGCTTTTATAGCCCAAGCAGACTCCATAGAAGTTTTCCTCAAGTAGATGGCAAAAACTGGAGGTGTAATGGGGGAGAAAGAGGTACCTGGTAGCATATGTTCTCAAAGTATGATGAGTTGGCAGTCTTTTAAAACTCCATGCAGAGTACTCTGTCAGGAATAGCGGGCGAGCAAATGCATCTTAAAATCTTTGAATCAGTTCCTTGCTAAAACATCACCGATCCCCCTTTCTCATTATATTCATATTAAATGTTTTTACATACTTGCCCCTGCAGCATGGAAGAATCTGCAATCAGAGGTTTCTGCTTTAAATAATCTCACACTTTTTCAGAAAAAGCTAAACTCTCATTTATTACATCAGTTTTTATATGTATGCTTTAAAGATGATGGTTAAATACTATATTATTCCAGCTACTGTTTTTTTCTACTTTACTTCATCCCAACAGTCATTAATGCCTTACACTGTTGATTAAGCTCCTCCTGTATATGTTCTGTATTGCTTGTTACCTTGTTTCTTCTTTTTTTAATCTCACAGACTGCGGCCTTTAACATCTTTAATCTCCTTTGTATATATATATATATATATATATATATATATATATATATATATATATATATATATCATATATAGCTTGCATATCCCCTCACAGCAGTTTTGAATGAGAAAATAAGAGACTACTGCCAATATGTCTAATTTTTAATAAGCATTCTTGTAGATGCTGTATCTAATTTAGTTATATTCTTCTCCCCCCTTCTTTACACACACATCCACTCACACTGTAGCTGAATAATTAAGTAATATTAGACAAATTCATATGCATGTATTAATTATTGTATAGATTGCATTATTTGCATTGTTTGCTATTGTCATCATTTCTTTTTCTATATTTGCTACAAAGTTAAACATATGTTGTTGATTGATTGATTGATGTTGTACTATTTAATCAATATTGTACTATCTGGCCAGGATAATGTCTGAAAAGGGTCTTGTACCAACTCATCAACCCAGATTAAAAAAATAAATAAATAACAAACAAATGAATGCTAGTGAATATATTCTGCACCTATATTTTGAAGGCAATAGTTGTAACAGAACTTGGTATATGAAGGATGTGGATGGGGTTAATCAGTTATAAAAAGACAATGTGTGTGTGTGTGTGTGTGTGTGTGTGTGTGTGTGTGTGTGTGTGTGTGTGTGTGTGTATGTACAAGATTCCAAAGGTGTAAAGTTGTTCGCTGCAAAATGTAGACAATAATGAATAAATGAAGACCGGAGCAGCTATCAGCTCATGGGTGGGGGCTGCTTCCTTTGGAACAACACTGCCAAATGGAACACACTTAAAGAGATCAGCTGTCTTTATTCTAACCACAATTTTAAAATGGCCCGTTATTAGGAACAATGCCATGGATTTATAACATGCACATTAGACTGCCTGTCTGCTTCAGGAAGGATCCATTATCTATCTACTATTCCCCATTTGTCTGTTAGATTTAAACTTCACATCAAAGTAGACTCTAGGTTTAAAAAGTCACTTAGCTCTCAAAGGTTAAGTAATTCATCAATTCCCTTGTTAATTAATAGGAGGATTATGACTGAGTCTTTGATTATAACCAGCTTATTATGTGTGTGAGACATGAATATCAACACATTCACATCAAGAGTGAAAACTGAGAGGTGAATCTTGACATCCATGGTGAGAACATTAACAGGCTGGTTTATGGTAGAGAGGCCCAATCATTCTTTGTAGTACATGGATGTTTACCTGGTCTCCTGCACTACAAAAGTCAAAGAGAAAAAAGGTGCTGCAGCACTAGTAGGTTTACAGCTTTGAAAGCTGTAACACACCTGTGCAATACAGAGCACAGCCACCACAATAAAGTGGCAGGAAGCTGTTTAACACGTTGTGAAGATGTTCTTCTAAGGCTCAAACACAAAAGTAATTACCATGTAAATACTATATAATTCATTGTTCTCTTTTCTGTGTGAATATTGCATCATTCATTTTTCTCTTTTGATATTATATGTGTGCTAAAGGTACTTGCTTGTTGTTTTACTCATATTTGTAAAACAAGGAAAAAGATTCTGTGACTGTAATCACCTGGGCTGGGCCTGAAACTGGTCCACTGAGTTCAGTTCACTACGCTAGAATACAAACATTCACAAATAAATAAATCAGGCAATCAATCAATACATAAATGAATAATAAAGTTTAATGACAAATAGCACTTTTTAAACTGGTAGCCTTTTTTTATTTCCTTATGCATTTTGTCTAGTGAATGTTCCTAATGTGTGTTATAGCACAATTTGCTTACAAATGGAACATTCAGAGATTAATTAATTACTTTAACGTGATACAATTATAGAAGTGTGATATACATATAGATTTCTCACAATACTGTATAATTACAATAAATCATTCCAGGAATCTGTGTGTGCTTGTTCTAATATACATCAAATGGAAGTAGCTGCTTTCATCCTATAGTCCTGTATCTTTCTTTGACGCCCTTGCCTTGTATTAAGTTTTATTCCATGGTGTCTTATTTTTAATAAATAAAATTAGTATAATTAATCTTAATGCATATCTCAGCATATCATATTGCTTACAAGCATAATTGGTATGAACCGTCATAATATCCAAATGATAACAAAAGAGATGACTTAGCTACATTTCATATCTACCAAATCCTTGAAAAACACACATTTACCACTGATTTGCATGAAACGGTAGTACAAGGTGTTTCTTCCCAAATCCTGTTTAAGTCTATAAGTAGGGTAATTGTGTCCATTTGTAAGGGAATCTTTAATATCAATACAGTGACCACTAATTCTGATTATGGGTAGACCTACTGCAGCACATTTATTATGCGTATGATAGAGGATAAAGCATATTGCTGCCTTGGGGAAACTAAACACTATCTAACAGTTTTACTGTCACTTGGAAATCTTTTGTGAGTGAGATCCCTCTATCCATATACCTGTCTTAGACTTTTTCTTTTTGAACTTATGTTCTTAATCTTTCTTTTTGTCTTTCTTCTGTGAGACACTTACCGTTGAGAGATATGTGTCCCATGTCACGATAACACCCCACAGTGGAAGACCATTCATGCTTTACTTTATTTCTCTTTCTCCTCCCCCAAAGATGCCATGAGGTTACATTGGTCACATGGGATTTGGCAAGCAGGACACCAAGGTTGCCATCAGTAACTAGATCAGATACACGTTTTGCACCATAAATATAAAGACAAGAAAATAATCTTTCACTTTGTTTTTCTAGGACTATATTTTGGTTTCCTTAGCAGAGCAACTTAAAAAAACACAGTTCTGCTTCAGAAATATTTTCTGGGTAGAATAATTTAATTTCCTATCACAGCTACAAATCACACAGGTTGCTATAATTATAAAGAGAACCTTTAAGAGATGATCAGAGACTGTGATGCTTTGGCACTGATCATGTCATTCTGAGCTGTGATCTCCATTTTAAGCCAGAGAACAACTAGAATCTTATCAAGTTCATTTTTAATGTGCAGTCCTTCATCAGACACTTTAAATTAATGATGGACTGATTATTAAGAGTGTGTGGGCAGGATGCAGACAATGGAGAATTAAACATGCTTGGGAAAACAGCAGCAGTAGACCTCAAATGATTTTCCGTACTCCCTGTATTTAATTAATATGACTCAAGCATATTAATTACTTGCTCATTGAAACTTAGCTAGTTGTTGTCTGATCTGTAGTGGAAACTTTACAAATCACAAAGCCCATGCTGTGATATATTATGCATTTGGATGCAATTAGAGGATCAGGATTACAAACTGCAGAAGCTTCCTTTATGGATGTTAATAATGAGCATGCCTGACACACACACACACACACACACACACACACACATGCATGCACGCAGGCACGCACACACACACACACACACACACACACACACACACACACACACACACACACACACACACACACGTATGGTTGAACCTAGTTAATTCAGGAAAAGCTTCAGGTGGTTGTGAACTTCACTGATGCAGGCCATTGAGGAAAAGCTGCATTTCTGAAAATTTTATAAATTGTTACTGTAGGTAAAAAGCACTATTTTTAAGTGTTTACCGTTTTATTAATTCATAATTTGTTCATTAGGTTAGTCTAGAAACCCTTTTCAGACACAATGCAGACAGCAGGACAAGAGTATTTATTACATAGGTTTGAAAATTTACTGTTGCCAAACAATCATCATGTTTTTTGGAAAGTATTGAGAAACTGGAGTACTATGAGCAAACCCATATAATCACATGAATACCAAGAGAAAACCCACTCAGTCAGAAGTACACTTGGAATAAACCTGTGTTGTCACAGGAATTCTCAACGGACACACATGCAGTCACAAACAAGAGCACACAATCATATCTAATCCTGGACTCTGGAGTCCTGGCACAAATCAGTGTATGTATGCATGCATGCATTTTATTTATTTATGTACTTATGTATGTAGGTGTTTATTTGTTTCTTTGTTTGCTTGTTTGCATTCAAACTTAGTTTTGGACTATAAGAAATTACATAGGTTCATAGGTTCATAAGTAGGTACTAGGCTATCGGCCCTAGGGCCTATACAAGCTCAGCCAAAAAGGTACCCTGGCTTTTGCCACCCAAGAAAATTATTTTCCTGTGCCACTGTCGAGCAGAGCCACAGAAGTGATCCCCGGGGTGAATTTCCTATTTCCTATCCAATCATCAAGATTTTTCTTGAAGAGTGCTAATGAGGTGCTTTGTTTGATATATATAGGTAGTTTATTCCAGAGTATGGGAAATCTCTGGGACAGGAATCTATCCCTCCAGCATGTTCTGTTTATTGTGGTGACAAGGTTTAGGGCCCTAGAGCGTGTAGCTCGGAGGAATTGGGATTTCTTTAACTGGAGCATGTCCAACAGCTCTGGGTTTGACATAGCTTTGTATGTTAGGCAGAGATCACCTCTGAGTAGGCGATATGTAACGGAGTAAAGCTGGAGTTTTTTGAGACGGTCTGCGTAGGGCATCTGTTTGAGGTCGGTAATCCTCTTTGTGAGGTATTTCTGCAGCCTTTCCAGTTGTTGTAGATGTCTTGTGAGGTACATACCAAAAGGGGCATTATACTCTATAATGGGTCTAATGAGTGATGAGTAGAATGAAACAATGACCTCTTTTTTTTCTGGATGAGAACCCTTTTATGATGAGGTGTGCCATGTAGAAGGATTTCCTGACTACTGTGGTGATGTAACTATCAAAGGAGAGACTACTGTCCACCTGTGTCCCGAGGTCTCTTATCACACTTTCGGTGTCAAGTATACTACCACCTATGTTGTAGTTCATGGGTACAGAGTTTTTACCAAAGGGGATGACAATGCACTTTTTGGCATTGAGCTTGAGGCCATGGCTTTAACACCAGGCATCTGTCTCAGTGAGGCCCTTTTGTAGGATGTCTATATCGTTAGGAGTTTCAATTATGGCTCCTAGTTTGCAGTCATCTGCAAACTTCGTTAGCCTGTACTTCAGAGAAGTAGATACCACACAGGAGAGGACCCAGGACTGAACCCTGTGGTACTCCACTTGTCACTGGTCTGAAGTCAGATTTGGAGTCTGCTACTTTCACAGTGTAGGTTCTGTCAGTGAGCCAGTTGGCAGCCCATCTTGTGACATAGGGATTTATACCTAGTTTAGTGAGTTTATCTATAATTCCAGAGTGGGGGTGGTGTTGAAAGCCTTGGCAAGATCTAGATAGGCTGTGTGAACCACCTTACCCTTGTCTATGGCTTTGGTGACTGCTTCAAAGAAGTCTGTCAGGTTTAGGAGACATGATCTGCCTTTTACAAACCCGAACTGGGTGGGGTCCAGAGTTTGGAGATTACCAATGTCATTGTTTATAAGTTCCATGATGATATGTTCCATGGCCTTGCAGACGAGGTTCATCAGGCTAATGGGGCTGTAGTTCCCGGGGTCCGTGGTGGCTCCCCCCTTGTGGAGTGGGATAACCGTCACTGTGCGCCATTCAGTGGGCACAAAGCCTGAGGTGAGGCTATAATTGAACATGGTACATAGGTGGGGTGAAAGTTCGTTCTGTAGTTCATGTAGAATGCAGCCTATGAAGTTGTCTGGTCCCACGAATGCTGTGTTCTTGGCTTTGGAGAGTGTGTTTTTTTACCTGTGCAGCCGTGATTACAGGAACTTTGCATTCTTCCGGTATAGAGATGGGCCCTTTAGGGGGTGAGAGGGGGGTAAAATTAGCACTGAACCTATCTGCCAGGATGTTGGCAATATCAGTTGGGTCTGTATATTTAGTGCCATTGTGCTGTAACTCAGAGCAGATCTGAGTGTTGCCATTGAGATTCTTGATGTAGCTATAGAATGCTTTGTGGTTGTCTTTAGAATCAGTGGTGATTTTGTTTTTGTAATTAGCTTTGGAGGATTTTATCAGGGATTGCAGCTTCTTACTAAGGCTGACCAGGGAGCTCCTTGAGCATAGTTCAGCAACAACAATATCAGTTAGACTTTGTACACAATATACAATTACACAGTAGTCATACTATGACTATCTTATTGTCAGAATGTATATTTGTTCACAGTTGTAATTATAGTATTTACAGGTGGGAAGAGTGGAGGAGAAATGGGGTGAGATATGATTTTTTTTTGTGTACTTTTTTCCCATTCCTTCATTATGACAGCTGTTCCAGTGCTCTGTGTCTTTTAATGGGTATAGCAGCAATCCAATCACCCTGGTCCAATGTCCAAATTTAAGCCAGGCCAGCAAGGATCTTAAGTATGTCCTGGGAGGTTCAGTGCTGTCTTACTTCTAGCTGATTTATTTCTTATATATTGGTCTACCCCTGTTTTGCCTCCCTCCCCTGTGGCTGTTCCTGGTTATGTTTGATGGGTGGGCATACAATTGAAATGTGCTGTGTATTGCCCCGTTTTTCCCCTTTGGATGAAGCCTTACAGTATGACATCCCTGGCCTCCATCAGGGAAAGTTGCAGGAGATGCCCACAGGAACTCCCTCCCAGGAATGGTAAAGCCCATCCCTCTCTGCTCACCCTATCAGTAACCTGAGATGCTAATCGAACGCAGTTTGGCTGGGTGACAGTCAGGGCTTTATCCCATTATAAAATAAAGTATGCTTCACAACTCCACTACTTCACCGAAACGTATATTATGAAAAAACAAAAAGGAGGCAGAAACACAGCAAAATTGTTTGATTTTCTTTTACTTTAACACACTGGTACCTCGGCCGCTCGCCTTCAATGGACAAAATACAAATACAACCAACTTTATTTACATAGGTCCAAACCCCAATTAATCCAATTAAATATTAATTGAAAATGACATCTTATTTAAAATGCTACATACACATTTTTACTGCAAACACATTTTTAAAGTGATACAAGCACATTTTAGTTTATTATATCAAACACAGCCACCCTAAACATTTTAAATAACTTATTTTAAATAATTAATTTAAATACAGTTAATTCAAAATTGATTAATGAACTATTCTGCTAAACTTTTACATATAAAAATATATATATATATATATATATATATATATATATATATATATATATATATATGAATATACACACATATATATCACCTTCATGTAAACCCAGAAAACATGACAATGCAAATTTCATTAATAAAAATATATATAAATATGAAAAAAAGTTAATTTACAAAAAATAATTTCCATATATTAACCTCAATATTGAGACCCCCTAGGATATAAGGTCCCATAATTGAGAATGAACTTACTTTCCAACTTATTCAACCTTCTCACCATATCCCCCCCTAACTAATACAGGTTGTGCCAGAATGCTAAAGAAAAAAGGAACTAGTGCTCCCCCCGTGGATATTCACAAAGTGTTCAGCAGCTGGACTCTTAAAATTTCTGTTACTGATATCCCCAAATGTTCCATGATCCTGACTTTTACTGCTCTTTTTGTTTGACCAAAATACCATTTTACATTTACACATCCGTATCCCACAATATAAACTACACAAGAGTTACAACCAAAATTACCCCTACAAGTAAATTTTCTACCATCTATAAATGTGCCAGAAATGTTTTTAATAAAATTACATACATTACAGCATCTACAAGCAGAAACACCTACATCAGCACTTGGGCCTCTGGTTAAGGGCATATTCAATAATTCCTTTAAGTTGGCATATCTACCATGTGAAAATCTAACATACTTTGGAAACAAATTACCAACTGTAACATCTTCACAAACTATATACCAGAGGTCCAAAAGTGCCCTTCTCATTGTCTCTGAAAACCAGAATATTGAAAAACAAAGAAGAGCATTTTATCATCACAGGCATTGGCAACCAAATCTTTATTCATAACTACTTTATGGCTACTCATAGCTTTTTTACCAGATTTTATATCCAATGCCTCATTTAACACCTGATTTAAATGCTCAACCTTGTAACCTCGCTTAACCAGCCTGTCTTTAGCTTCCCTTACAAATTTCTTTTAAACCTCACTTCAGAGGTGTTTCTGCAAATCGCTTAAATTCCCCCAGGGGCAACGATTTTAACAAATGGGGAGGATGTATACTATCTGCATGCAGAAAATTATTAACTGATGTATCCTTCCTGAATGGTCTATATTGAATTTTCCTCCAACTGTCCACATACAGCACGACATCCAAAAACTGAATGCAAGATTCACCTTTTTTTCATAGAAAACCTTAAACCATGACTTTTTGAATTGAACTCATTAAAAAATTGATCAAATTCACTAACATTACTCCTACACAAGAAAATAAGGTCATCTATAAACCGCTTGTAAATCAATACATGCTTCTTAAAAAAATCAGTACTATAGATGAACAGTTTTTCAAAATATCCCATATACAAAATTGCATACGTTGGAGCATAAGAAGCCCCCATCGCTGTACCCTTATGTTGCAAAAACACATCACCATCAAATTTAAAATAATTGTGAGTAAGGCAAAATTCAAGCAACCAAATAACAAAACCAGTTTTAGGCCCATCCCCCATGATATTCCAAATGGCATCAAGACCCCACGGTCTGAATATTAGTGTAAAGTGAATTTATATCAACAACCTCCCAATAGCAGTCATCATACCATTTCACTATATTAAATAACTTACATAGTTCCTCAGTATTTTTAACATGGGCAGGTACTTTACTTAAATATGTTTTCAATAAAGAATCCAAAAACAAACCTACATTTTGTAAGTACGAACCTACCCCAGAAATGATGGGCCTACCAGGTGGTTTGCTTAAACTCTTATGTATTTTAGGCAGTGCATAACAAATTGGATCAACAGGCTTTACAATATACAATTTTTTAACATTTCCCTTAGTTAGAAAGCCCAAACGCTCTCCTCTTTCCAAAATCTCAAGCAACTCAGTATTATATTCATTCACGGGTTGTGATTAAGTTTGATATAGTCTTCACTAACATCCAATAAATCACAAACCATTTTCTTATATTCTTGCTTGTTCATAAGAACCCAATTACCCCCTTTGTCTGCCTGCCTAAACACATAATCAATCAATTTTGCCCTCAAAACATTCAAACTTTCCCATTAACATTTAGTGATGTTACAGGTGCTGTTACCCTTAACAAGCATGCGATAGTCATGTTCAATTCCCCTATAGAACATTTGCTCAAACAGAGTTACAGCAGATGAAAGCTTAGGTGGCATAAAATTACTTACATTAGGTAAATGGGGAACCAGCAATTTCTCTTAGCCAATAGAAAAACCACCACCATCAGAAATAGAATCATTATTTAAAGAAACATCACAGTTCAAGTCAGAAACAAACATATTTTCTTCATCACCAGGGATATCATAAATAAAAACATTCAAAAGCGAATCATCCCCAATCAAGTTAACTTCATTGTTAACAACATCTTTATCTTTACCAAAAAATACAGTAAGATGCAATTTTCTACAAAACTTTTTAGCTTCAATCAATACATCAGCCAATGAAGGGCACCTTAAAAAGCACAAATTTTGTCCCCTTCATTAACAAAGAAATATCTGAACTACATAATTGCATATCAGATAAGTTCATTATTTTAAAGTATCTGGTTCTTGAAACGCACGTCCATTACTTACATTAATAAATACAGAAGAGTCCAATTAAGCATCAGCTGCCGCTTCCGCAGCAGCACTCTGTCCCTCATTACACAAAACAAAAGGTGAGCACAAAGTTCCTTCATTTAGACAGCTGGTATCATAATTTCCACATAAAAAGTTCAACGATCCTTCTTACCCTTGTAACGACTCTTTCTCACCTTTCCTGCTGTTGAACATTTGTCCCAGCTGCCACATTCTCATTAACCTGTGATTGCGAGGAATCCAACACAATATCACTATCAATATTTTCAAAGGAAACACTTTTTTTAGATGAAATGTCTAGTGACGAGGCTGAAGAATCATGAAATGGTGACATATGACCACCTTTCTTCCTATTTTTCAACGCACGAGAATTACACTGCCAGCCGAAGACCAAACCATTCTCAAAGTCATTTAAATCATGTAGAAGCTTCTTTTTCTTTCTATCAGTTACCTCTGACTCATAATCACCCAATTTGCCATTCAGCTCATTTATTTTCTTAGAAAAAGACTCACCAGAAATGGAGGCACGCAGTTTCTGCTGCAGATCGACTATTTGTTGTTGAAACTTCTCACTATTCCTATTATTCCTTTTTACCAGCACACAAATCCACCCTAAGGTGCAGTCAGTTGAAACTTGCCTCCATTCATGCAAAAGATCCTGCTCATCTTCCGTGAAGTTACTGGCGGCAGCTTATCAATTCTTAAACCCCTCGGTGTCACTTTCATACCAATATACTTTTAAAGTAGCTTGGTATCATACTAAAGGTTCAGTTCTTTAATCATCAGAAGCTCAAGTTGAATAAATTGAAAGTTACAGTCCATCTCACCAGATGCTTGCCAAAAGTCATGATTTGCAAGTTTCTCTTCTCATTCCTTAATCAATTCAGCAAACAATAGCTTGTTAACATCCGTTGGGGTTCAAAATACCCCAGGAACTGCATCTGCCACATCCAAAGACATTGCAAAATAAAGTATGCTTCACAACTCCACCATTTCACCAAAACATTTATTATTAAAAAAACAAAAAGGAGGCAGAAAGACAGCAAAACTGTTTGATTTTCTTTTACTTTAACACACTGGTACCTCGGCCGCTCGCCTTCAATGGACAAAATACAAATACAACCAACTTTATTTACATAGGTCCAAACCCCAATTAATCCAATTAAATATTGATTGAAAAATTGCATCTCATTTAAAATGCTACATACACATTTTACTGCAAACATTTTTAAAGTGTTACAAGCACATTTTAGTTTATTATATCAAACACAGCCACCTAAACATTTTAAATAACTTATTTTAAATAATTAATTTAAATACAGTTAATTCAAATGCAGTTAATTCAAAATTGATTAATGAACTATTCTGCTAAACTTTTACATATAAATATATATATATATATATATATATATATATATATATATATATATATATATATATATATATATGAATATACACACATATATATCACCTTCATGTAAACCCAGAAAACATGACAATGCAAATTTCATTAATAAAAATATATATAAATATGAAAAAAAGTTAATTTACAAAAAATAATTTCCATATATTAACCTCAATATTGAGACCCCCTAGGATATAAGGTCCCATAATTGAGAATGAACTTACTTTCCAACTTATTCAACCTTCTCACCATATCCCCCCCTAACTAATACAGGTTGTGCCAGAATGCTAAAGAAAAAAGGAACTAGTGCTCCCCCCGTGGATATTCACAAAGTGTTCAGCAGCTGGACTCTTAAAATTTCTATTACTGATATCCCCAAATGTTCCATGATCCTGACTTTTACTGCTCTTTTTGTTTGACCAAAATACCATTTTACATTTACACATCCGTATCCCACAATATAAACTACACAAGAGTTACAACCAAAATTACCCCTACAAGTAAATTTTCTACCATCTATAAATGTGCCAGAAATGTTTTTAATAAAATTACATACATTACAGCATCTACAAGCAGAAACACCTACATCAGCACTTGGGCCTCTGGTTAAGGGCATATTCAATAATTCCTTTAAGTTGGCATATCTACCATGTGAAAATCTAACATACTTTGGAAACAAATTACCAACTGTAACATCTTCACAAACTATATACCAGAGGTCCAAAAGTGCCCTTCTCATTGTCTCTGAAAAACCAGAATATTGAAAAACAAAGAAGAGCATTTTATCATCACAGGCATTGGCAACCAAATCTTTATTCATAACTACTTTATGGCTACTCATAGCTTTTTTACCAGATTTTATATCCAATGCCTCATTTAACACCTGATTTAAATGCTCAACCTTGTAACCTCGCTTAACCAGCCTGTCTTTAGCTTCCCTTACAAATTTCTTTTTAAACCTCACTTCAGAGGTGTTTCTGCAAATGCGCTTAAATTCCCCCAGGGGCAACGATTTTAACAAATGGGAGGATGTATACTATCTGCATGCAGAAAATTATTAACTGATGTATCCTTCCTGAATGGTCTATATTGAATTTTCCTCCAACTGTCCACATACAGCACGACATCCAAAAACTGAATGCAAGATTCACCTTTTTTTCATAGAAAACCTTAAACCATGACTTTTTGAATTGAACTCATTAAAAAATTGATCAAATTCACTAACATTACTCCTACACAAGAAAATAAGGTCATCTATAAACCGCTTGTAAATCAATACATGCTTCTTAAAAAAATCAGTACTATAGATGAACAGTTTTTCAAAATATCCCATATACAAAATTGCATACTTTGGAGCATAAGAAGCCCCCATCGCTGTACCCTTATGTTGCAAAAACACATCACCATCAAATTTAAAATAATTGTGAGTAAGGCAAAATTCAAGCAACCAAATAACAAAACCAGTTTTAGGCCCATCCCCCATGATATTCCAAATGGCATCAAGACCCCACGGTCTGAATATTAGTGTAAAGTGAATTTATATCAACAACCTCCCAATAGCAGTCATCATACCATTTCACTATATTAAATAACTTACATAGTTCCTCAGTATTTTTAACATGGGCAGGTACTTTACTTAAATATGTTTTCAATAAAGAATCCAAAAACAAACCTACATTTTGTAAGTACGAACCTACCCCAGAAATGATGGGCCTACCAGGTGGTTTGCTTAAACTCTTATGTATTTTAGGCAGTGCATAACAAATTGGATCAACAGGCTTTACAATATACAATTTTTTAACATTTCCCTTAGTTAGAAAGCCCAAACGCTCTCCTCTTTCCAAAATCTCAAGCAACTCAGTATTATATTCATTCACGGGTTGTGATTAAGTTTGATATAGTCTTCACTAACATCCAATAAATCACAAACCATTTTCTTATATTCTTGCTTGTTCATAAGAACCCAATTACCCCTTTGTCTGCCTGCCTAAACACATAATCAATCAATTTTGCCCTCAAAACATTCAAACTTTCCCATTAACATTTAGTGATGTTAAAGGTTTTTACCCTTAACAAGCATGCGATAGTCATGTTCAATTCCCCTATAGAACATTTGCTCAAACAGAGTTACAGCAGATGAAAGCTTAGGTGGCATAAAATTACTTACATTAGGTAAATGGGGAACCAGCAATTTCTCTTAGCCAATAGAAAAACCACCACCATCAGAAATAGAATCATTATTTAAAGAAACATCACAGTTCAAGTCAGAAACAAACATATTTTCTTCATCACCAGGGATATCATAAATAAAAACATTCAAAAGCGAATCATCCCCAATCAAGTTAACTTCATTGTTAACAACATCTTTATCTTTACCAAAAAATACAGTAAGATGCAATTTTCTACAAAACTTTTTAGCTTCAATCAATACATCAGCCAATGAAGGGCACCTTAAAAAGCACAAATTTTGTCCCCTTCATTAACAAAGAAATATCTGAACTACATAATTGCATATCAGATAAGTTCATTATTTTAAAGTATCTGGTTCTTGAAACGCACGTCCATTACTTACATTAATAAATACAGAAGAGTCCAATTAAGCATCAGCTGCCGCTTCCGCAGCAGCACTCTGTCCCTCATTACACAAAACAAAAGGTGAGCACAAAGTTCCTTCATTTAGACAGCTGGTATCATAATTTCCACATAAAAAGTTCAACGATCCTTCTTACCCTTGTAACGACTCTTTCTCACCTTTCCTGCTGTTGAACATTTGTCCCAGCTGCCACATTCTCATTAACCTGTGATTGCGAGGAATCCAACACAATATCACTATCAATATTTTCAAAGGAAACACTTTTTTTAGATGAAATGTCTAGTGACGAGGCTGAAGAATCATGAAATGTTGACATATGACCACCTTTCTTCCTATTTTTCAACGCACGAGAATTACACTGCCAGCCGAAGACCAAACCATTCTCAAAGTCATTTAAATCATGTAGAAGCTTCTTTTTCTTTCTATCAGTTACCTCTGACTCATAATCACCCAATTTGCCATTCAGCTCATTTATTTTCTTAGAAAAAGACTCACCAGAAATGGAGGCACGCAGTTTCTGCTGCAGATCGACTATTTGTTGTTGAAACTTCTCACTATTCCTATTATTCCTTTTTACCAGCACACAAATCCACCCTAAGGTGCAGTCAGTTGAAACTTGCCTCCATTCATGCAAAAGATCCTGCTCATCTTCCGTGAAGTTACTGGCCGGCAGCTTATCAATTCTTAAACCCCTCGGTGTCACTTTCATACCAATATACTTTTAAAGTAGCTTGGTATCATACTAAAGGTTCAGTTCTTTAATCATCAGAAGCTCAAGTTGAATAAATTGAAAGTTACAGTCCATCTCACCAGATGCTTGCCAAAAGTCATGATTTGCAAGTTTCTCTTCTCATTCCTTAATCAATTCAGCAAACAATAGCTTGTTAACATCCGTTGGGGTTCAAAATACCCCAGGAACTGCATCTGCCACATCCAAAGACATTGCAAAATAAAGTATGCTTCACAACTCCACCATTTCACCAAAACATTTATTATTAAAAAAACAAAAAGGAGGCAGAAACACAGCAAAACTGTTTGATTTTCTTTTACTTTAACACACTGGTACCTCGGCCGCCGCCTTCAATGGACAAAATACAAATACAACCAACTTTATTTACATAGGTCCAAACCCCAATTAATCCAATTAAATATTGATTGAAAAATTGCATCTCATTTAAAATGCTACATACACATTTTACTGCAAACATTTTTAAAGTGTTACAAGCACATTTTAGTTTATTATATCAAACACAGCCACCCTAAACATTTTAAATAACTTATTTTAAATAATTAATTTAAATACAGTTAATTCAAATGCAGTTAATTCAAAATTGATTAATGAACTATTCTGCTAAACTTTTACATATAAATATATATATATATATATATATATATATATATATATATATATATATATATATATATGAATATACACACATATATATCACCTTCATGTAAACCCAGAAAACATGACAATGCAAATTTCATTAATAAAAATATATATAAATATGAAAAAAAGTTAATTTACAAAAAATAATTTCCATATATTAACCTCAATATTGAGACCCCCTAGGATATAAGGTCCCATAATTGAGAATGAACTTACTTTCCAACTTATTCAACCTTCTCACCATATCCCCCCTAACTAATACAGGTTGTGCCAGAATGCTAAAGAAAAAAGGAACTAGTGCTCCCCCCGTGGATATTCACAAAGTGTTCAGCAGCTGGACTCTTAAAATTTCTATTACTGATATCCCCAAATGTTCCATGATCCTGACTTTTACTGCTCTTTTGTTTGACCAAAATACCATTTTACATTTACACATCCGTATCCCACAATATAAACTACACAAGAGTTACAACCAAAATTACCCCTACAAGTAAATTTTCTACCATCTATAAATGTGCCAGAAATGTTTTTAATAAAATTACATACATTACAGCATCTACAAGCAGAAACACCTACATCAGCACTTGGGCCTCTGGTTAAGGGCATATTCAATAATTCCTTTAAGTTGGCATATCTACCATGTGAAAATCTAACATACTTTGGAAACAAATTACCAACTGTAACATCTTCACAAACTATATACCAGAGGTCCAAAAGTGCCCTTCTCATTGTCTCTGAAAACCAGAATATTGAAAAACAAAGAAGAGCATTTTATCATCACAGGCATTGGCAACCAAATCTTTATTCATAACTACTTTATGGCTACTCATAGCTTTTTTACCAGATTTTATATCCAATGCCTCATTTGACACCTGATTTAAATGCTCAACCTTGTAACCTCGCTTAACCAGCCTGTCTTTAGCTTCCCTTACAAATTTCTTTTTAAACCTCACTTCAGAGGTGTTTCTGCAAATGCGCTTAAATTCCCCCAGGGGCAACGATTTTAACAAATGGGGAGGATGTATACTATCTGCATGCAGAAAATTATTAACTGATGTATCCTTCCTGAATGGTCTATATTGAATTTTCCTCCAACTGTCCACATACAGCACGACATCCAAAAACTGAATGCAAGATTCACCTTTTTTTCATAGAAAACCTTAAACCATGACTTTTGAATTGAACTCATTAAAAAATTGATCAAATTCACTAACATTACTCCTACACAAGAAAATAAGGTCATCTATAAACCGCTTGTAAATCAATACATGCTTCTTAAAAAAATCAGTACTATAGATGAACAGTTTTCAAAATATCCCATATACAAAATTGCATACGTTGGAGCATAAGAAGCCCCCATCGCTGTACCCTTATGTTGCAAAAACACATCACCATCAAATTTAAAATAATTGTGAGTAAGGCAAAATTCAAGCAACCAAATAACAAAACCAGTTTTAGGCCCATCCCCCATGATATTCCAAATGGCATCAAGACCCCACGGTCTGAATATTAGTGTAAAGTGAATTTATATCAACAACCTCCCAATAGCAGTCATCATACCATTTCACTATATTAAATAACTTACATAGTTCCTCAGTATTTTTAACATGGGCAGGTACTTTACTTAAATATGTTTTCAATAAAGAATCCAAAACAAACCTACATTTTGTAAGTACGAACCTACCCCAGAAATGATGGGCCTACCAGGTGGTTTGCTTAAACTCTTATGTATTTTAGGCAGTGCATAACAAATTGGATCAACAGGCTTTACAATATACAATTTTTTAACATTTCCCTTAGTTAGAAAGCCCAAACGCTCTCCTCTTTCCAAAATCTCAAGCAACTCAGTATTATATTCATTCACCGGGTTGTGATTAAGTTTGATATAGTCTTCACTAACATCCAATAAATCACAAACCATTTTCTTATATTCTTGCTTGTTCATAAGAACCCAATTACCCCCTTTGTCTGCCTGCCTAAACACATAATCAATCAATTTTGCCCTCAAAACATTCAAACTTTCCCATTAACATTTAGTGATGTTAAAGGTTTTTTTACCCTTAACAAGCATGCGATAGTCATGTTCAATTCCCCTATAGAACATTTGCTCAAACAGAGTTACAGCAGATGAAAGCTTAGGTGGCATAAAATTACTTACATTAGGTAAATGGGGAACCAGCAATTTCTCTTAGCCAATAGAAAAACCACCACCATCAGAAATAGAATCATTATTTAAAGAAACATCACAGTTCAAGTCAGAAACAAACATATTTTCTTCATCACCAGGGATATCATAAATAAAAACATTCAAAAGCGAATCATCCCCAATCAAGTTAACTTCATTGTTAACAACATCTTTATCTTTACCAAAAAATACAGTAAGATGCAATTTTCTACAAAACTTTTAGCTTCAATCAATACATCAGCCAATGAAGGGCACCTTAAAAGCACAAATTTTGTCCCCTTCATTAACAAAGAAATATCTGAACTACATAATTGCATATCAGATAAGTTCATTATTTTAAAGTATCTGGTTCTTGAAACACGTCCATTACTTACATTAATAAATACAGAAGAGTCCAATTAAGCATCAGCTGCCGCTTCATGCAGCAGCACTCTGTCCCTCATTACACAAAACAAAAGGTGAGCACAAAGTTCCTTCATTTAGACAGCTGGTATCATAATTTCCACATAAAAGTTCAACGATCCTTCTTACCCTTGTAACGACTCTTTCTCACCTTTCCTGCTGTTGAACATTTGTCCCAGCTGCCACATTCTCATTAACCTGTGATTGCGAGGAATCCAACACAATATCACTATCAATATTTTCAAAGGAAACACTTTTTTTAGATGAAATGTCTAGTGACGAGGCTGAAGAATCATGAAATGGTGACATATGACCACCTTTCTTCCTACTTTTCAACGCATCGAGAATTACACTGCCAGCCGAAGACCAAACCATTCTCAAAGTCATTTAAATCATGTAGAAGCTTCTTTTCTTTCTATCAGTTACCTCTGACTCATAATCACCCAATTTGCCATTCAGCTCATTTATTTTCTTAGAAAAGACTCACCAGAAATGGAGGCACGCAGTTTCTGCTGCAGATCGACTATTTGTTGTTGAAACTTCTCACTATTCCTATTATTCCTTTTTACCAGCACACAAATCCACCCTAAGGTGCAGTCAGTTGAAACTTGCCTCCATTCATGCAAAAGATCCTGCTCATCTTCCGTGAAGTTACTGGCGGCAGCTTATCAATTCTTAAACCCTCGGTGTCACTTTCATACCAATATACTTTTAAAGTAGCTTGGTATCATACTAAAGGTTCAGTTCTTTAATCATCAGAAGCTCAAGTTGAATAAATTGAAAGTTACAGTCCATCTCACCAGATGCTTGCCAAAAGTCATGATTTGCAAGTTTCTCTTCTCATTCCTTAATCAATTCAGCAAACAATAGCTTGTTAACATCCGTTGGGGTTCAAAATACCCCAGGAACTGCATCTGCCACATCCAAAGACATTGCAAAATAAAGTATGCTTCACAACTCCACCATTTCACCAAAACATTTATTATTAAAAAAACAAAAAGGAGGCAGAAAGACAGCAAAACTGTTTGATTTTCTTTTACTTTAACACACTGGTACCTCGGCCGCCGCCTTCAATGGACAAAATACAAATACAACCAACTTTATTTACATAGGTCCAAACCCCAATTAATCCAATTAAATATTGATTGAAAAATTGCATCTCATTTAAAATGCTACATACACATTTTACTGCAAACATTTTTAAAGTGTTACAAGCACATTTTAGTTTATTATATCAAACACAGCCACCCTAAACATTTTAAATAACTTATTTTAAATAATTAATTTAAATACAGTTAATTCAAATGCAGTTAATTCAAAATTGATTAATGAACTATTCTGCTAAACTTTTACATATAAAAATATATATATATATATATATATATATATATATATATATATATATATATATATGAATATACACACATATATATCACCTTCATGTAAACCCAGAAAACATGACAATGCAAATTTCATTAATAAAAATATATATAAATATGAAAAAAAGTTAATTTACAAAAAATAATTTCCATATATTAACCTCAATATTGAGACCCCTAGGATATAAGGTCCCATAATTGAGAATGAACTTACTTTCCAACTTATTCAACCTTCTCACCATATCCCCCCCTAACTAATACAGGTTGTGCCAGAATGCTAAAGAAAAAAGTACTAGTGCTCCCCCCGTGGATATTCACAAAGTGTTCAGCAGCTGGACTCTTAAAATTTCTATTACTGATATCCCCAAATGTTCCATGATCCTGACTTTTACTGCTCTTTTTGTTTGACCAAAATACCATTTTACATTTACACATCCGTATCCCACAATATAAACTACACAAGAGTTACAACCAAAATTACCCCTACAAGTAAATTTTCTACCATCTATAAATGTGCCAGAAATGTTTTTAATAAAATTACATACATTACAGCATCTACAAGCAGAAACACCTACATCAGCACTTGGGCCTCTGGTTAAGGGCATATTCAATAATTCCTTTAAGTTGGCATATCTACCATGTGAAAATCTAACATACTTTGGAAACAAATTACCAACTGTAACATCTTCACAAACTATATACCAGAGGTCCAAAAGTGCCCTTCTCATTGTCTCTGAAAAACCAGAATATTGAAAAACAAAGAAGAGCATTTTATCATCACAGGCATTGGCAACCAAATCTTTATTCATAACTACTTTATGGCTACTCATAGCTTTTTTACCAGATTTTATATCCAATGCCTCATTTAACACCTGATTTAAATGCTCAACCTTGTAACCTCGCTTAACCAGCCTGTCTTTAGCTTCCCTTACAAATTTCTTTTTAAACCTCACTTCAGAGGTGTTTCTGCAAATGCGCTTAAATTCCCCCAGGGGCAACGATTTTAACAAATGGGGAGGATGTATACTATCTGCATGCAGAAAATTATTAACTGATGTATCCTTCCTGAATGGTCTATATTGAATTTTCCTCCAACTGTCCACATACAGCACGACATCCAAAAACTGAATGCAAGATTCACCTTTTTTTCATAGAAAACCTTAAACCATGACTTTTTGAATTGAACTCATTAAAAAATTGATCAAATTCACTAACATTACTCCTACACAAGAAAATAAGGTCATCTATAAACCGCTTGTAAATCAATACATGCTTCTTAAAAAAATCAGTACTATAGATGAACAGTTTTTCAAAATATCCCATATACAAAATTGCATACGTTGGAGCATAAGAAGCCCCCATCGCTGTACCCTTATGTTGCAAAACACATCACCATCAAATTTAAAATAATTGTGAGTAAGGCAAAATTCAAGCAACCAAATAACAAAACCAGTTTTAGGCCCATCCCCCATGATATTCCAAATGGCATCAAGACCCCACGGTCTGAATATTAGTGTAAAGTGAATTTATATCAACAACCTCCCAATAGCAGTCATCATACCATTTCACTATATTAAATAACTTACATAGTTCCTCAGTATTTTTAACATGGGCAGGTACTTTACTTAAATATGTTTTCAATAAAGAATCCAAAAACAAACCTACATTTTGTAAGTACGAACCTACCCCAGAAATGATGGGCCTACCAGGTGGTTTGCTTAAACTCTTATGTATTTTAGGCAGTGCATAACAAATTGGATCAACAGGCTTTACAATATACAATTTTTTAACATTTCCCTTAGTTAGAAAGCCCAAACGCTCTCCTCTTTCCAAAATCTCAAGCAACTCAGTATTATATTCATTCACCGGGTTGTGATTAAGTTTGATATAGTCTTCACTAACATCCAATAAATCACAAACCATTTTCTTATATTCTTGCTTGTTCATAAGAACCCAATTACCCCTTTATCTGCCTGCCTAAACTCATAATCAATCAATTATGCCCTCAAAACATTCATACTTTCCCTATAACAGTTAGTGATGTTAAAGGTTTTTACCCTTAACAAGCATGCGATAGTCATGTTCAATTCCCCTATAGAACATTTGCTCAAACAGAGTTACAGCAGATGAAAGCTTAGGTGGCATAAAATTACTTACATTAGGTAAATGGGGAACCAGCAATTTCTCTTAGCCAATAGAAAAACCACCACCATCAGAAATAGAATCATTATTTAAAGAAACATCACAGTTCAAGTCAGAAACAAACATATTTTCTTCATCACCAGGGATATCATAAATAAAAACATTCAAAAGCGAATCATCCCCAATCAAGTTAACTTCATTGTTAACAACATCTTTATCTTTACCAAAAAATACAGTAAGATGCAATTTTCTACAAAACTTTTTAGCTTCAATCAATACATCAGCCAATGAAGGGCACCTTAAAAGCACAAATTTTGTCCCCTTCATTAACAAAGAAATATCTGAACTACATAATTGCATATCAGATAAGTTCATTATTTTAAAGTATCTGGTTCTTGAAACGCACGTCCATTACTTACATTAATAAATACAGAAGAGTCCAATTAAGCATCAGCTGCCGCTTCGCAGCAGCACTCTGTGCCACATTACACACAACAAACGGTGAGCACAAAGTTCCTTCATTTAGACAGCTGGTATCATAATTTCCACATAAACAGTTCAACGATCCTTCTTACCCTTGTAACGACTCTTTCTCACCTTTCCTGCTGTTGAACATTTGTCCCAGCTGCCACATTCTCATTAACCTGTGATTGCGAGGAATCCAACACAATATCACTATCAATATTTTCAAAGGAAACACTTTTTTTAGATGAAATGTCTAGTGACGAGGCTGAAGAATCATGAAATGTTGACATATGACCACCTTTCTTCCTATTTTTCAACGCACGAGAATTACACTGCCAGCCGAAGACCAAACCATTCTCAAAGTCATTTAAATCATGTAGAAGCTTCTTTTTCTTTCTCTCAGTTACCTCTGAC
Organism: Protopterus annectens; assembly: GCF_019279795.1. Classification (NCBI taxonomy): domain Eukaryota; kingdom Metazoa; phylum Chordata; order Ceratodontiformes; family Protopteridae; genus Protopterus; species Protopterus annectens. The sequence continues at coordinate 1,263,475,664 of NC_056745.1, forward strand.
TCATAATCACCCAATTTGCCATTCAGCTCATTTATTTTCTTAGAAAAAGACTCACCAGAAATGGAGGCACGCAGTTTCTGCTGCAGATCGACTATTTGTTGTTGAAACTTCTCACTATTCCTATTATTCCTTTTTACCAGCACACAAATCCTCCCTAAGGTGCAGTCAGTTGAAACTTGCCTCCATTCATGCAAAAGATCCTGCTCATCTTCCGTGAAGTTACTGGCGGCAGCTTATCAATTCTTAAACCCCTCGGTGTCACTTTCATACCAATATACTTTTAAAGTAGCTTGGTATCATACTAAAGGTTCAGTTCTTTAATCATCAGAAGCTCAAGTTGAATAAATTGAAAGTTACAGTCCATCTCACCAGATGCTTGCCAAAAGTCATGATTTGCAAGTTTCTCTTCTCATTCCTTAATCAATTCAGCAAACAATAGCTTGTTAACATCCGTTGGGGTTCAAAATACCCCAGGAACTGCATCTGCCACATCCAAAGACATTGCAAAATAAAGTATGCTTCACAACTCCACCATTTCACCAAAACATTTATTATTAAAAAAACAAAAAGGAGGCAGAAACACAGCAAAACTGTTTGATTTTCTTTTACTTTAACACACTGGTACCTCGGCCGCTCGCCTTCAATGGACAAAATACAAATACAACCAACTTTATTTACATAGGTCCAAACCCCAATTAATCCAATTAAATATTGATTGAAAAATTGCATCTCATTTAAAATGCTACATACACATTTTTACTGCAAACATTTTTAAAGTGTTACAAGCACATTTTAGTTTATTATATCAAACACAGCCACCCTAAACATTTTAAATAACTTATTTTAAATAATTAATTTAAATACAGTTAATTCAAATGCAGTTAATTCAAAATTGATTAATGAACTATTCTGCTAAACTTTTACATATAAATATATATATATATATATATATATATATATATATATATATATATATATATATATATATGAATATACACACATATATATCACCTTCATGTAAACCCAGAAAACATGACAATGCAAATTTCATTAATAAAAATATATATAAATATGAAAAAAGTTAATTTACAAAAATAATTTCCATATATTAACCTCAATATTGAGACCCCTAGGATATAAGGTCCCATAATTGAGAATGAACTTACTTTCCAACTTATTCAACCTTCTCACCATATCCCCTAACTAATACAGGTTGTGCCAGAATGCTAAAGAAAAAGGAACTAGTGCTCCCCCCGTGGATATTCACAAAGTGTTCAGCAGCTGGACTCTTAAAATTTCTATTACTGATATCCCCAAATGTTCCATGATCCTGACTTTTACTGCTCTTTTGTTTGACCAAAATACCATTTTACATTTACACATCCGTATCCCACAATATAAACTACACAAGAGTTACAACCAAAATTACCCCTACAAGTAAATTTTCTACCATCTATAAATGTGCCAGAAATGTTTTTAATAAAATTACATACATTACAGCATCTACAAGCAGAAACACCTACATCAGCACTTGGGCCTCTGGTTAAGGGCATATTCAATAATTCCTTTAAGTTGGCATATCTACCATGTGAAAATCTAACATACTTTGGAAACAAATTACCAACTGTAACATCTTCACAAACTATATACCAGAGGTCCAAAAGTGCCCTTCTCATTGTCTCTGAAAAACCAGAATATTGAAAAACAAAGAAGAGCATTTTATCATCACAGGCATTGGCAACCAAATCTTTATTCATAACTACTTTATGGCTACTCATAGCTTTTTTACCAGATTTTATATCCAATGCCTCATTTAACACCTGATTTAAATGCTCAACCTTGTAACCTTGCTTAACCAGCCTGTCTTTAGCTTCCCTTACAAATTTCTTTTTAAACCTCACTTCAGAGGTGTTTCTGCAAATGCGCTTAAATTCCCCCAGGGGCAACGATTTTAACAAATGGGGAGGATGTATACTATCTGCATGCAGAAAATTATTAACTGATGTATCCTTCCTGAATGGTCTATATTGAATTTTCCTCCAACTGTCCACATACAGCACGACATCCAAAAACTGAATGCAAGATTCACCTTTTTTTCATAGAAAACCTTAAACCATGACTTTTTGAATTGAACTCATTAAAAAATTGATCAAATTCACTAACATTACTCCTACACAAGAAAATAAGGTCATCTATAAACCGCTTGTAAATCAATACATGCTTCTTAAAAAAATCAGTACTATAGATGAACAGTTTTTCAAAATATCCCATATACAAAATTGCATACGTTGGAGCATAAGAAGCCCCCATCGCTGTACCCTTATGTTGCAAAAACACATCACCATCAAATTTCAAATAATTGTGAGTAAGGCAAAATTCAAGCAACCAAATAACAAAACCAGTTTTAGGCCCATCCCCCATGATATTCCAAATGGCATCAAGACCCCACGGTCTGAATATTAGTGTAAAGTGAATTTATATCAACAACCTCCCAATAGCAGTCATCATACCATTTCACTATATTAAATAACTTACATAGTTCCTCAGTATTTTTAACATGGGCAGGTACTTTACTTAAATATGTTTTCAATAAAGAATCCAAAACAAACCTACATTTTGTAAGTACGAACCTACCCCAGAAATGATGGGCCTACCAGGTGGTTTGCTTAAACTCTTATGTATTTTAGGCAGTGCATAACAAATTGGATCAACAGGCTTTACAATATACAATTTTTTAACATTTCCCTTAGTTAGAAAGCCCAAACGCTCTCCTCTTTCCAAAATCTCAAGCAACTCAGTATTATATTCATTCACGGGTTGTGATTAAGTTTGATATAGTCTTCACTAACATCCAATAAATCACAAACCATTTTCTTATATTCTTGCTTATTCATAAGAACCCAATTACCCCTTTGTCTGCCTGCCTAAACACATAATCAATCAATTTTGCCCTCAAAACATTCAAACTTTCCCATTAACATTTAGTGATGTTAAAGGTTTTTTTACCCTTAACAAGCATGCGATAGTCATGTTCAATTCCCCTATAGAACATTTGCTCAAACAGAGTTACAGCAGATGAAAGCTTAGGTGGCATAAAATTACTTACATTAGGTAAATGGGGAACCAGCAATTTCTCTTAGCCAATAGAAAAACCACCACCATCAGAAATAGAATCATTATTTAAAGAAACATCACAGTTCAAGTCAGAAACAAACATATTTTCTTCATCACCAGGGATATCATAAATAAAAACATTCAAAAGCGAATCATCCCCAATCAAGTTAACTTCATTGTTAACAACATCTTTATCTTTACCAAAAAATACAGTAAGATGCAATTTTCTACAAAACTTTTAGCTTCAATCAATACATCAGCCAATGAAGGGCACCTTAAAAAGCACAAATTTTGTCCCCTTCATTAACAAAGAAATATCTGAACTACATAATTGCATATCAGATAAGTTCATTATTTTAAAGTATCTGGTTCTTGAAACACACGTCCATTACTTACATTAATAAATACAGAAGAGTCCAATTAAGCATCAGCTGCAGCTTCCGCAGCAGCACTCTGTCCCTCATTACACAAAACAAAAGGTGAGCACAAAGTTCCTTCATTTAGACAGCTGGTATCATAATTTCCACATAAAAAGTTCAACGATCCTTCTTACCCTTGTAACGACTCTTTCTCACCTTTCCTGCTGTTGAACATTTGTCCCAGCTGCCACATTCTCATTAACCTGTGATTGCGAGGAATCCAACACAATATCACTATCAATATTTTCAAAGGAAACACTTTTTTTAGATGAAATGTCTAGCGACGAGGCTGAAGAATCATGAAATGTTGACATATGACCACCTTTCTTCCTATTTTTCAACGCACGAGAATTACACTGCCAGCCGAAGACCAAACCATTCTCAAAGTCATTTAAATCATGTAGAAGCTTCTTTTTCTTTCTATCAGTTACCTCTGACTCATAATCACCCAATTTGCCATTCAGCTCATTTATTTTCTTAGAAAAAGACTCACCAGAAATGGAGGCACGCAGTTTCTGCTGCAGATCGACTATTTGTTGTTGAAACTTCTCACTATTCCTATTATTCCTTTTTACCAGCACACAAATCCACCCTAAGGTGCAGTCAGTTGAAACTTGCCTCCATTCATGCAAAAGATCCTGCTCATCTTCCGTGAAGTTACTGGCGGCAGCTTATCAATTCTTAAACCCCTCGGTGTCACTTTCATACCAATATACTTTTAAAGTAGCTTGGTATCATACTAAAGGTTCAGTTCTTTAATCATCAGAAGCTCAAGTTGAATAAATTGAAAGTTACAGTCCATCTCACCAGATGCTTGCCAAAAGTCATGATTTGCAAGTTTCTCTTCTCATTCCTTAATCAATTCAGCAAACAATAGCTTGTTAACATCCGTTGGGGTTCAAAATACCCCAGGAACTGCATCTGCCACATCCAAAGACATTGCAAAATAAAGTATGCTTCACAACTCCACCATTTCACCAAAACATTTATTATTAAAAAAACAAAAAGGAGGCAGAAAGACAGCAAAACTGTTTGATTTTCTTTTACTTTAACACACTGGTACCTCGGCCGCTCGCCTTCAATGGACAAAATACAAATACAACCAACTTTATTTACATAGGTCCAAACCCCAATTAATCCAATTAAATATTGATTGAAAAATTGCATCTCATTTAAAATGCTACATACACATTTTACTGCAAACATTTTTAAAGTGTTACAAGCACATTTTAGTTTATTATATCAAACACAGCCACCCTAAACATTTTAAATAACTTATTTTAAATAATTAATTTAAATACAGTTAATTCAAATGCAGTTAATTCAAAATTGATTAATGAACTATTCTGCTAAACTTTTACATATAAAAATATATATATATATATATATATATATATATATATATATATATATATATATATGAATATACACACATATATATCACCTTCATGTAAACCCAGAAAACATGACAATGCAAATTTCATTAATAAAAATATATATAAATATGAAAAAAAGTTAATTTACAAAAAATAATTTCCATATATTAACCTCAATATTGAGACCCCCTAGGATATAAGGTCCCATAATTGAGAATGAACTTACTTTCCAACTTATTCAACCTTCTCACCATATCCCCCCCTAACTAATACAGGTTGTGCCAGAATGCTAAAGAAAAAAGTACTAGTGCTCCCCCCGTGGATATTCACAAAGTGTTCAGCAGCTGGACTCTTAAAATTTCTATTACTGATATCCCCAAATGTTCCATGATCCTGACTTTTACTGCTCTTTTGTTTGACCAAAATACCATTTTACATTTACACATCCGTATCCCACAATATAAACTACACAAGAGTTACAACCAAAATTACCCCTACAAGTAAATTTTCTACCATCTATAAATGTGCCAGAAATGTTTTTAATAAAATTACATACATTACAGCATCTACAAGCAGAAACACCTACATCAGCACTTGGGCCTCTGGTTAAGGGCATATTCAATAATTCCTTTAAGTTGGCATATCTACCATGTGAAAATCTAACATACTTTGGAAACAAATTACCAACTGTAACATCTTCACAAACTATATACCAGAGGTCCAAAAGTGCCCTTCTCATTGTCTCTGAAAAACCAGAATATTGAAAAACAAAGAAGAGCATTTTATCATCACAGGCATTGGCAACCAAATCTTTATTCATAACTACTTTATGGCTACTCATAGCTTTTTTACCAGATTTTATATCCAATGCCTCATTTAACACCTGATTTAAATGCTCAACCTTGTAACCTCGCTTAACCAGCCTGTCTTTAGCTTCCCTTACAAATTTCTTTTTAAACCTCACTTCAGAGGTGTTTCTGCAAATGCGCTTAAATTCCCCCAGGGGCAACGATTTTAACAAATGGGGAGGATGTATACTATCTGCATGCAGAAAATTATTAACTGATGTATCCTTCCTGAATGGTCTATATTGAATTTTCCTCCAACTGTCCACATACAGCACGACATCCAAAAACTGAATGCAAGATTCACCTTTTTTTCATAGAAAACCTTAAACCATGACTTTTGAATTGAACTCATTAAAAAATTGATCAAATTCACTAACATTACTCCTACACAAGAAAATAAGGTCATCTATAAACCGCTTGTAAATCAATACATGCTTCTTAAAAAAATCAGTACTATAGATGAACAGTTTTCAAAATATCCCATATACAAAATTGCATACGTTGGAGCATAAGAAGCCCCCATCGCTGTACCCTTATGTTGCAAAACACATCACCATCAAATTTAAAATAATTGTGAGTAAGGCAAAATTCAAGCAACCAAATAACAAAACCAGTTTTAGGCCCATCCCCCATGATATTCCAAATGGCATCAAGACCCCACGGTCTGAATATTAGTGTAAAGTGAATTTATATCAACAACCTCCCAATAGCAGTCATCATACCATTTCACTATATTAAATAACTTACATAGTTCCTCAGTATTTTTAACATGGGCAGGTACTTTACTTAAATATGTTTTCAATAAAGAATCCAAAACAAACCTACATTTTGTAAGTACGAACCTACCCCAGAAATGATGGGCCTACCAGGTGGTTTGCTTAAACTCTTATGTATTTTAGGCAGTGCATAACAAATTGGATCAACAGGCTTTACAATATACAATTTTAACATTTCCCTTAGTTAGAAAGCCCAAACGCTCTCCTCTTTCCAAAATCTCAAGCAACTCAGTATTATATTCATTCACGGGTTGTGATTAAGTTTGATATAGTCTTCACTAACATCCAATAAATCACAAACCATTTTCTTATATTCTTGCTTGTTCATAAGAACCCAATTACCCCTTTGTCTGCCTGCCTAAACACATAATCAATCAATTTTGCCCTCAAAACATTCAAACTTTCCCATTAACATTTAGTGATGTTAAAGGTTTTTACCCTTAACAAGCATGCGATAGTCATGTTCAATTCCCCTATAGAACATTTGCTCAAACAGAGTTACAGCAGATGAAAGCTTAGGTGGCATAAAATTACTTACATTAGGTAAATGGGGAACCAGCAATTTCTCTTAGCCAATAGAAAAACCACCACCATCAGAAATAGAATCATTATTTAAAGAAACATCACAGTTCAAGTCAGAAACAAACATATTTTCTTCATCACCAGGGATATCATAAATAAAAACATTCAAAAGCGAATCATCCCCAATCAAGTTAACTTCATTGTTAACAACATCTTTATCTTTACCAAAAAATACAGTAAGATGCAATTTTCTACAAAACTTTTAGCTTCAATCAATACATCAGCCAATGAAGGGCACCTTAAAAAGCACAAATTTTGTCCCCTTCATTAACAAAGAAATATCTGAACTACATAATTGCATATCAGATAAGTTCATTATTTTAAAGTATCTGGTTCTTGAAACGCACGTCCATTACTTACATTAATAAATACAGAAGAGTCCAATTAAGCATCAGCTGCCGCTTCATAGCAGCACTCTGTCCCACATTACACAAAACAAAAGGTGAGCACAAAGTTCCTTCATTTAGACAGCTGGTATCATAATTTCCACATAAAAAGTTCAACGATCCTTCTTACCCTTGTAACGACTCTTTCTCACCTTTCCTGCTGTTGAACATTTGTCCCAGCTGCCACATTCTCATTAACCTGTGATTGCGAGGAATCCAACACAATATCACTATCAATATTTTCAAAGGAAACACTTTTTTTAGATGAAATGTCTAGTGACGAGGCTGAAGAATCATGAAATGTTGACATATGACCACCTTTCTTCCTATTTTTCAACGCACGAGAATTACACTGCCAGCCGAAGACCAAACCATTCTCAAAGTCATTTAAATCATGTAGAAGCTTCTTTTTCTTTCTCTCAGTTACCTCTGACTCATAATCACCCAATTTGCCATTCAGCTCATTTATTTTCTTAGAAAAAGACTCACCAGAAATGGAGGCACGCAGTTTCTGCTGCAGATCGACTATTTGTTGTTGAAACTTCTCACTATTCCTATTATTCCTTTTTACCAGCACACAAATCCTCCCTAAGGTGCAGTCAGTTGAAACTTGCCTCCATTCATGCAAAAGATCCTGCTCATCTTCCGTGAAGTTACTGGCCGGCAGCTTATCAATTCTTAAACCCCTCGGTGTCACTTTCATACCAATATACTTTTAAAGTAGCTTGGTATCATACTAAAGGTTCAGTTCTTTAATCATCAGAAGCTCAAGTTGAATAAATTGAAAGTTACAGTCCATCTCACCAGATGCTTGCCAAAAGTCATGATTTGCAAGTTTCTCTTCTCATTCCTTAATCAATTCAGCAAACAATAGCTTGTTAACATCCGTTGGGGTTCAAAATACCCCAGGAACTGCATCTGCCACATCCAAAGACATTGCAAAATAAAGTATGCTTCACAACTCCACCATTTCACCAAAACATTTATTATTAAAAAAACAAAAAGGAGGCAGAAACACAGCAAAACTGTTTGATTTTCTTTTACTTTAACACACTGGTACCTCGGCCGCTCGCCTTCAATGGACAAAATACAAATACAACCAACTTTATTTACATAGGTCCAAACCCCAATTAATCCAATTAAATATTGATTGAAAAATTGCATCTCATTTAAAATGCTACATACACATTTTTACTGCAAACATTTTTAAAGTGTTACAAGCACATTTTAGTTTATTATATCAAACACAGCCACCCTAAACATTTTAAATAACTTATTTTAAATAATTAATTTAAATACAGTTAATTCAAATGCAGTTAATTCAAAATTGATTAATGAACTATTCTGCTAAACTTTTACATATAAAAAATATATATATATATATATATATATATATATATATATATATATATATATATATATATATGAATATACACACATATATATCACCTTCATGTAAACCCAGAAAACATGACAATGCAAATTTCATTAATAAAAATATATATAAATATGAAAAAGTTAATTTACAAAAATAATTTCCATATATTAACCTCAATATTGAGACCCCCTAGGATATAAGGTCCCATAATTGAGAATGAACTTACTTTCCAACTTATTCAACCTTCTCACCATATCCCCCCTAACTAATACAGGTTGTGCCAGAATGCTAAAGAAAAAAGGAACTAGTGCTCCCCCCGTGGATATTCACAAAGTGTTCAGCAGCTGGACTCTTAAAATTTCTATTACTGATATCCCCAAATGTTCCATGATCCTGACTTTTACTGCTCTTTTTGTTTGACCAAAATACCATTTTACATTTACACATCCGTATCCCACAATATAAACTACACAAGAGTTACAACCAAAATTACCCCTACAAGTAAATTTTCTACCATCTATAAATGTGCCAGAAATGTTTTTAATAAAATTACATACATTACAGCATCTACAAGCAGAAACACCTACAGCAGCACTTGGGCCTCTGGTTAGGGCCATATTCAATAATTCCTTTAAGTTGGCATATCTACCATGTGAAAATCTAACATACTTTGGAAACAAATTACCAACTGTAACATCTTCACAAACTATATACCAGAGGTCCAAAATTGCCCTTCTCATTGTCTCTGAAAAACCAGAATATTGAAAAACAAAGAAGAGCATTTTATCATCACAGGCATTGGCAACCAAATCTTTATTCATAACTACTTTATGGCTACTCATAGCTTTTTTACCAGATTTTATATCCAATGCCTCATTTAACACCTGATTTAAATGCTCAACCTTGTAACCTTGCTTAACCAGCCTGTCTTTAGCTTCCCTTACAAATTTCTTTTTAAACCTCACTTCAGAGGTGTTTCTGCAAATGCGCTTAAATTCCCCCAGGGGCAACGATTTTAATAAATGGGGAGGATGTATACTATCTGCATGCAGAAAATTATTAACTGATGTATCCTTCCTGAATGGTCTATATTGAATTTTCCTCCAACTGTCCACATACAGCACGACATCCAAAAACTGAATGCAAGATTCACCTTTTTTTCATAGAAAACCTTAAACCATGACTTTTTGAATTGAACTCATTAAAAAATTGATCAAATTCACTAACATTACTCCTACACAAGAAAATAAGGTCATCTATAAACCGCTTGTAAATCAATACATGCTTCTTAAAAAAATCAGTACTATAGATGAACAGTTTTTCAAAATATCCCATATACAAAATTGCATACGTTGGAGCATAAGAAGCCCCCATCGCTGTACCCTTATGTTGCAAAAACACATCACCATCAAATTTCAAATAATTGTGAGTAAGGCAAAATTCAAGCAACCAAATAACAAAACCAGTTTTAGGCCCATCCCCCATGATATTCCAAATGGCATCAAGACCCCACGGTCTGAATATTAGTGTAAAGTGAATTTATATCAACAACCTCCCAATAGCAGTCATCATACCATTTCACTATATTAAATAACTTACATAGTTCCTCAGTATTTTTAACATGGGCAGGTACTTTACTTAAATATGTTTTCAATAAAGAATCCAAAAACAAACCTACATTTTGTAAGTACGAACCTACCCCAGAAATGATGGGCCTACCAGGTGGTTTGCTTAAACTCTTATGTATTTTAGGCAGTGCATAACAAATTGGATCAACAGGCTTTACAATATACAATTTTTAACATTTCCCTTAGTTAGAAAGCCCAAACGCTCCTCTTTCCAAAATCTCAAGCAACTCAGTATTATATTCATTCACCGGTTGTGATTAAGTTTGATATAGTCTTCACTAACATCCAATAAATCACAAACCATTTTCTTATATTCTTGCTTGTTCATAAGAACCCAATTACCCCCTTTGTCTGCCTGCCTAAACACATAATCAATCAATTTTGCCCTCAAAACATTCAAACTTTCCCATTAACATTTAGTGATGTTAAAGGTTTTTTTACCCTTAACAAGCATGCGATAGTCATGTTCAATTCCCCTATAGAACATTTGCTCAAACAGAGTTACAGCAGATGAAAGCTTAGGTGGCATAAAATTACTTACATTAGGTAAATGGGGAACCAGCAATTTCTCTTAGCCAATAGAAAAACCACCACCATCAGAAATAGAATCATTATTTAAAGAAACATCACAGTTCAAGTCAGAAACAAACATATTTTCTTCATCACCAGGGATATCATAAATAAAAACATTCAAAAGCGAATCATCCCCAATCAAGTTAACTTCATTGTTAACAACATCTTTATCTTTACCAAAAAATACAGTAAGATGCAATTTTCTACAAAACTTTTAGCTTCAATCAATACATCAGCCAATGAAGGGCA